>NW_015609945.1:0-662 GCF_001515605.1 Sinocyclocheilus anshuiensis | reverse complement strand
TAGTTGTATCTCAACCAAATATTGTCATATCCTAACAAACCATACGTCGACGGAAAACTTATTTATTCAGCTTTCAGAGGATTTATAAATCCCAATTTCAAAAAATGGACCCTTATGACTGGTTTTGTGGTCCCGGGTCACATTTGATTGTGCTCTTGGTACAAATGATATTCAAACATACCAGTTCTTATTATGGGAACATACTTGTTTTCAGTGGATATCTCTAATTTACAATTTGCTGAATGTTTACAGGTGATGCAGAAAGACAGTGAGAAGAACATGTCCATCAAGAAACTCTGGAAGTAAACATTACTCAGTAATCTGCATTATTTTTTTGTGTGTCTTTAAGTTGCTTTGTCACCCAAATGTATTCAAAATAAATTGTTTCTCACTTAGAACGATCTGTTTTTCTTTCCACTTTGTAAAAATAAATCATAGAAATGCACTTACATTAACAAAGGTTGATTGTCACATAGACCTCCACTGCATAAATGCATTTTTTAAGACAAAGGACAAGAAACAAAGCACAGAATCACTGAACTGAAAGTAACCTCTACCTGAATTAGAATGTTTTTGGAAGTTTTGTACCTACATTTCATGATTGAGTATGCATTCATCATGAATGAATGAATGATGCATTTATATAGCGCTTTACTGTGTAT
>NW_015609944.1:0-662 GCF_001515605.1 Sinocyclocheilus anshuiensis | reverse complement strand
GGAGGCCACAACTGAGTCAAAAGTCAAAATACACAAATCCCTTCCTCTCCTTTTTTTTTTATCAATTTCCATCAGAAACATGAATCTATTTTTCTTTCTTTGCAATTTTAAATATCATTGATCAAGACCAGCTGAAAGATTTCTTGCAGATAATACAAAAAAAAATATCATCGTCTTCATACTGTGCTGTGTAAGTACTTAAGTATGATGAAAGTAACAGCTTTGGTTTGCTGTCCAAGATTCAACACTCAACTTGAGCTGGAGGGTAGTGAGGTATGGGTCAAAAATGTATAACGGTGTCCAGAATGATATATATTATTAACATTTGCTTACTGTTTACAGATTTGTGACATCTTTGCAAATGTTGCATAAGTATTCAAACCCGTAACTCAGTACTTGAAGCACCTTTACAGCCTCAAGTCTTTTTAAAGAGTATGATGTGACAAGCTTTGCACATCTGCATTTGGAAATGATCTGCCATTCTTCTATTCACCTCTTCACCTTTCAAGCTCTGTCAGTTTGAATGGGGGCTGATAGACATTTTCAGGTATCTCCAGAAATGTTTGACTGGGTTCAAGCCTCAAGGCTCTAGCTGGGTCATTTGAGGGACTTTCACAGTCTACAAGCCACTTTCACAGGCCACTCTGTCTGCTGTGTGCTTA
>NW_015609943.1:0-662 GCF_001515605.1 Sinocyclocheilus anshuiensis | reverse complement strand
CTCTGCAGGGCATTGGCCCTCCAGGGCAAGATTTGAGGAACACTGTTCTGAATGTTGAAAAGATTTGCTTTCAGAAGATGTACACAACAATTACAGTCCCTCTCTTGAAGAATAGGCACCCAAAAAAACGGATGACTTGCTAATATATTGGTGATTGGTTTGTTTATACAGTAGAGAGTTTTTCTCCAAGATGGCTCAGCGGATGGCCACCTTGGTGTGGAGCTCCGCAGTTGTTTTAATGTTTTTATTAGTTTGTCCTGTTTTTAAGCTATATTCCTACAATCACACAGTTTCAGTTTCACCAGGGGTGAATTGCTGAAAATTCGGCAGTAGACACCACCCAATATTTCACCGGTTTTCGACTATTATGATATTTTGCTGGACATTGTAGTTGGCGGAGCAGCAGCGCTGATCAAGTGCTTTAAGACACGCAAGCGTGGGAAGCAAGCCGGCACACTCGTCAAGCTCAGACAGTACGGCTTTAGAACGGCACTGCCTAGTATCCATCTGGCGAATCTCATTCCGGACAGCGCACTACATCTGCAGGGCTTCCAGCTGTTCAGAGTGGATCGCGACGCAGAATTAGCGGGGGAAATTGCTTGGCGGCGGAACATGCTTTCTACATCAACGAAAGGTGGTGTACAGATGTAACAGCGTTGAAG
>NW_015609942.1:0-662 GCF_001515605.1 Sinocyclocheilus anshuiensis | reverse complement strand
TTTCGGAACAAAGCAATCAATCTACAGGTGTGAAAGCACCCTTAATTAAGCCTGTCACCAAGCTATTTTGTGATCTGCTATTTTAGTTCAACTAACTGATGCTTTGCCAAAGCAATACCGCATAACAAAATGTGAGAGATCTTTTATGCTATTATTGAGAAGTGTAAAAATATTTTTAGTTTATTATTAAACTGTGGCGGGACAGATTAGACTGTGGCAGGTCTCCACAGTCTGATTTGATGACTAACTCAAATCTTGTCAAGATAGGACAACTCTTATTCTCATTTATTTTGACCTTTAGTTAAATACCATAATTAAAGCCAAACTTTTTGTTGTGCTGCCATGTGCACCTTCATTATGAATTTTGACCAACTGTTTGGGTAAAATTGGTGGTTGAAGTACTGCTGGCATCCCACTGATAGTTTAAAATATGCTCAGGACAGCCACTTTAGCAGCAGAATCAGGTATGATTCTCCTCTTAAATAATTGGATTAATCATTTCTTTTTACAGTCTGTTTAATCTTTAAATTGTCAAAATCACATGTGCATTTTAATTTAATAATGCACACATCCAGAAAACACAAAATCACAGACATTCTGTGTTAATACTGCAATTGTAACCATGGAAAGTACAATGTAAAGTAATTGTCTCTTTTTTTTTT
>NW_015609941.1:0-662 GCF_001515605.1 Sinocyclocheilus anshuiensis | reverse complement strand
TATACAGTGTATATATATACTGTATATATATTCAGAATTTTTACTTTATAATTTGTTGTAATTAGTTGTCAGTTGTTAAAAGTCAGTTGTCCATCCCATTAGGATCACTGTAGCAATGGAATAGACAATAACATTTAGTGGTTCAAAATAGGCCCTACTTAGTTCATGAATAACATCTTGCTGACTTACTGTATTTGTAAAGGCATTCTGATTATTTTAACAAATACATGGGGTGGTCAATAAAAGAACAGAAAAAGTCAGTGAAATTACACATTGATTACTACAGAATACATTCTACTAGATATATTATAGTAGTAAAACTTATTGAATTGGGAAAAAAAACAGAAATCTTTTTGATCTTTGCACTTAGCTTGTCAAAGCTGTTGTGTAGTTGATGTGTAGCTGTGGGTACATAAGGAAATGACACTAGTGCAATTAATGAAACTTACTTAAAATTGAGCATTGAAGGCCCGGTTATACTTCATTTCGCACTCCGCTCCGTCTAGCGCACATGTGGAGTGTGCAAGCTGTTCAAAGTACTGTATATTCCATTGACTGTGAGCTTCAATGGACATGTTCGTTGTGCACACCTACCTAGTAGACCTTCTGAGCAAAGTCCATGTGGTCAGCTGACTGTGCTTATGACCAAAAGTATGTCACAT
>NW_015609940.1:0-661 GCF_001515605.1 Sinocyclocheilus anshuiensis | reverse complement strand
TTTTTTTTTTTTTTTTTTTTTTTTTAAGTTTTAGTTATTTTTAGCACATCAAGCTAAACTAAAGTAAAATAAACTGTTATTGAATTATTGAACCTTGTTGAGTTATTGAAACTGACTGAAGCAAACAGTTATTTATTCCATTTAACATTTATTTTATTTGAAATAAGATCACATATAATTAAATAAGATCACATACATTATTGAAATATTATATTAAACATAAATGTTAAGTATTTTAATCTGTAAGAAGGCATTTTGATTTTAGGTTTTAGTACAAACGTTGATGAAATGTTTTGATCCACTTCAAATATATATATATTATTTATCTTAGACTTTATTTGTGTAATAAATGTATTAAATAAAATTATATAAAATTAAAACAAATAATTCTCATTGTCTTAGACTTGTGTACTCTATTGTATCAGTCATGTTTATTTACATGAAATACATTGTATTTTTTTTCAAGGTTGCCTGTGACAACAAAACATATATTTGATGTTAAAATATTGATTTATAAAAAATAAAAAATAACAAAATTTCACTGGTCTTCTTAAACTTTTGGACTCTATTATATTTTCAAGGATTCTTGTGAGTTCAAAACGAAAATGTTTTTTTATTTTTTCGATTTGACTCATTTAGTGGGAAAGGGTGTAAGAGGAGA
>NW_015609939.1:0-662 GCF_001515605.1 Sinocyclocheilus anshuiensis | reverse complement strand
GTCTTTTAGGAGCTCTTCAACAAGTGAAAACAGCCCACCTGCTGCTATCGCTTACTGTTTTCCCTACAGATACAATCCCAGATCTGGAAAACAGATGTTTCCCTCTCCCGTGCTGTAATAAATTGACTTCTCTTGCATTTCGTGAAGCTGATGTAATTATAAGTGCTCTCCGGTTCGCGCCATAAGGTTGAGCTCTGTCATTGGTTTAGAGGGTAATGGGACGGGCCACTCCAGTGTGACTGGACGCCGCTTTAAATGAACAGCTCAGATAGAAATGAAAACACTTCATTATTTACTCACGCTCCTATTGTGCACCAGTCAGAACTGAATTGAGGAATGACTTCAATTCCAGTTCAGCTCTTAATGGGAATTGAGGTGGCAAACTGATGCAGAATTACATTTTGAATTTGAATGTAAGGAAGTAGAATTCAAAGAAATTAATATAAATCATTCTTCACTAGAAAACACAGTTCAGTTTTTGAAAGCAAACTTTAAATGTTGGTGTGATTGATTCTTCTTTAAAAGGTTGGTTGGGTGGATGGATGGACGGATAGATGGATTGATGGATGGATGGATACATAGATGGGTAGATAGATTTATTGATGGATAAATGGATGGATGGATGGATGAATGGATGGACGGATTGATGGATACATAGATGG
>NW_015609938.1:0-658 GCF_001515605.1 Sinocyclocheilus anshuiensis | reverse complement strand
TATATATATATATATATATATATATATATATATATATATTGATTGTATCCTGAAAATATACTGAATAACGTATTGTGTTAATATATTCCAATATATTGAATAATACATAAGGAATTGACACTTCTCATATATTGACAAATATATGGAAATATATTTATAAACTGTAATATATGTAATTTTATATTCAATAATATCCTTAAATGTACATGCAATAAAATATGGTACTGTATGTGTGTGTGTAAATGTATTTGAATATCCACATCACATTTATATAGGAACATATAAATGTGACATATCCATGCATTTATATTTATATCCATGTATTTGTATTTACATATAACGCACTAAATCAATTAAGTTATAAATGTCAAATCTCATTTTCCACCTTCCATGTTGCCAACTTCCAACAAGACATCCAATAACCCCAAAAAAATCCAAAACTTTAAATATTTGTTTTCAGTACATTTTTCCGTTTTTTTTTTCCTATATACCATCACACATATTTTCATATATCAAACGTGTAACTATGCAAGTCAGATATGCATTCATCTTTACGTAGACCCAAGCATTAACTCCTGAAAAAAGTGTTTCAATAAAGATGTAACATGTAACATGGAAATATGTAGTGCAGTTTTTGTCTTCATTGGTATACACATAT
>NW_015609937.1:0-662 GCF_001515605.1 Sinocyclocheilus anshuiensis | reverse complement strand
TTTGGAAGATGGAGGCTGCTCTGATCACTTCTCCTCAAGGTTATTTTGCTCCTTGTGAACAGAGATGAGAGAGAGGGAGGGAGAGAGAGGAGGAGGGAGACATTTTGCTGTGCCGCACTAAACAGTCACTCAAACTGCATCAGAGAGTCTGAGAGTGCAGATGCTCAGGATAACTCTGCATTATAGCTGCAGTGTTTTGGGCTGAAAACACAAAGATGTTTGGGGTTCAGCCTGTGTATGTGATGTGTTCTAAAAGGAATTCTGAAAAGGATACAGTATAGATCAGCCAAAATTACCAATCTCTCATCATGCACTCACACTCATGTCGTTCCAAACTCTTACGAGTTTCTTTCTTCTCCAGAACACAAAAGAAGAAAGGTTAAAAAATTCCCAAAACTACCAAAAAAGTAAACCATATGACTTGTATATATATTCCAGGTCTTCTGAAGCCGTATGACATATGTATGACAAACTGTTATTTTTCAAAAGCTCTCCTTAAGAGTTCATGAGAGAAGTGGCGATGTGATTAAGGAACAAATTGTTCTTTTTAATGAATCTGTTGAATGTCTGAATGATTCAACTTACATTTATCTCTCACAAAGTCTTGAGAAGACTTAGATTATACAGGTGCATCTCAATAAATTAGAATGTCATGGAAAAGT
>NW_015609936.1:0-662 GCF_001515605.1 Sinocyclocheilus anshuiensis | reverse complement strand
ATCCTGGATGGTGACTGAAGTGACTGTGATGAATCCCTGACAGAGACCCAGATGGCATACGTTTTAAAATATGAACAGACCAAGTCGCGCATCAAATGATGTTTAACGTGGAATCACGCAAGCGTACTTACATTAACCGAGCGTATGAACTTTAACACAGTCTCTCTATCTCTCTTCCTCTGTCATGTGTATGTCTAGCCCTTGTGACATGCCATTGTTTGATGTCTCTGTGAGCAGATTATCAAAAATGACTTCTGCAACCCGAGAAATTCCATCCCATAATTTGCAGAATTTATTAACCAATTAAAGGTGCATTCTAAAGAGCGTCACCAGAGTTATTCCACTGCTATTATTGGCCGCTGTGATCCGATCAGCTCAGAACTTCGCAGACTCAATCTGTCTACATCCAGCATTATAACAAGACATCTCACGACTCAGTGACAGCTCAACTGAGCTCAGCCGTGCTCAGCCTCTGCAGATTATATTAGACATAATTCTATAGGTTTATGCATCTCAGCAATACATCGTTTGTCTTGTAAAACTGGAAAAGTGACTCATACAAAATGACTTCAAAAGAAGAAAATTATGCTGCCAAATTCATATCTTTATCAATGCAACACATCTGGGGGAACAACAAGAGGCTGTTCACAATCACATCCCCT
>NW_015609935.1:0-660 GCF_001515605.1 Sinocyclocheilus anshuiensis | reverse complement strand
CACACACACACACACACACACACACACACACACACACACAAGAGATATAAAAGTCTATGTTGCTGAATTTATACTCCACAGAACAGCACTATAATTTAATATATTTAATCAGCATTTCCAATTTATATAGCCATAATTTCATATTCATTACGTTAATTTATGTAGCTAATTTTGTGCAATAAATTTTTATGCTATTTTTTGTATTTTTAAAAAAATCATAATTAAATGATTTAAAATGTATTTTTTTTTTTTTAAGTATAATTAATTATTTCGATTATTATTTATCTAAAATAATTTAATTTATACAAATTGTATTTATTTTAAATAATTTGTATAATTAATTAATTAAAATATTAATTCTTTAAATAATTCTTTAGTGTTTTATTTGTTGGTAAACCTCTTTGAATATTTCATCTTAAAAGATGCTAATTAAAACGAGCGTTTCTTGGGTCATTTTAAGGGTGCAACATGTTCATCCTTGTTAAATTGTGGCAGACTGACATAAAGAGGATGTTGATCTGAGATGGCAGAGAGCAGGCAGAGATGAGCTACACACACATGAATGCACTCATACTGACACACACACACACACACACACAGTGGCATTCTGAGTCCATTGGCTGCAGCAGAGAATGAGAGAGCGAGTGAACCTGGGAGGGG
>NW_015609934.1:0-662 GCF_001515605.1 Sinocyclocheilus anshuiensis | reverse complement strand
GGCCGAAGGTATGTGCTTAAATCTTCTGGTGTGCATGGATATTCAACCATGTGTTCAGTAGCTGTGTTTACATGCACTGCTTTTAGACCATCTGGTTGCAGATTCAGAATGCACGCTACCAGAACCACAGAAATAAATTGCATTGTGAAATATATAAAAATAGAAAATGATAAGTTATAGTAATGTTTCACAATATTGTTGTTTTTACTGTATTTTTGATCGAATGAATGCAGCCTTGGTGAGCATGAGACTTCTTTCAAGAACTTAAAAAAAAAATATCTTATGGACCTCAAACATTTGAACAATATTTTATTACATTTAATTGCACATCATATATAAAAAATAGTGTGTAATAAATAATTGTTTACAAAGAATCAAAGGTTTAGATAACAGTTCTTCTATTTAATGGATTAAGATCTGCACCACTGGATCGAAATTAATTAGATCATTCAGTTTGAGCGATCGGTTATTAGTCAAATTATTAACGGATTATTACGCTGCATGTAAACGTAGCTACTGACAATTTTTTTAGCTTTCTTTTCTAGTCACAGTATAAATTTTTTGTCATATAATTGTTTATTCTGTTTTCGTCTGTTAGTGTCCAACATTGACCATGTAGTTTTGGATGAGGATCACTCCGGTTCAAGGAGGTTGCAGAATCT
>NW_015609932.1:0-662 GCF_001515605.1 Sinocyclocheilus anshuiensis | reverse complement strand
TATCGCCATCCATTGGGCTGTAGTACAGTAGATAATGTGAGGGTATTTCACTTCTAATAATAGCCTGCTTGGCTTCCCCTGCATTTGTTAAATGTAGTTAACATCGAGAGTGAATTGTATGGCAGAATTACACACAATGAGCCCCGCTTATAAAGAAAAGGGCGGCACTGTTACTACTGAAAAGACAGAGAAAACATTAAGTCATCCAAGTGAACTGTAACATCAAATGGCTTTTCTATCTTTGATAGGCTGCTCTTCATTCAGATTGGCGGATGCATTATGTCTCAACATACCAGAGATTAACAAAGACCCCCGTTTCACCCAAGGAGTTTATAAAAGCTGGAGAAACCTAACAGTTAGCACTGCTATTCATCTCAATTGCATCTGAGCCAAAAAATAAACACTGTCAAAAAAATCTGTAAAATTTATGGTAAAATCTGGCAGCTGTGGTTGCCAGAATTTTACTGTAAAAAAATATGGTAGCAACATTTTAAGTTGTACAGATTTAACTTAAAATTTACATTAAAAAAAAAACATTTCATTAACTGATATAATGTTAATATTCCAATCTATAGAAGTGCTGAAATCTGTTTAGTACCTTTGTAATACACTGATACCCACCAAAAGCAGGTGGTGATGAGAAAGTCACATGATGAACCAAA
>NW_015609931.1:0-662 GCF_001515605.1 Sinocyclocheilus anshuiensis | reverse complement strand
CAAAAAGAAGCTCGGCCTCACCGAGTAAACAGCCAGCGAGATCGAACGATTGCCCACCTTCCCCCTCGACACAGCCGCACACCCCCTGTTTTCTATATTTAAGTCTGTCCTGAGTCCCGCCCACCTCTGACATCATGACGGTGAAGGGGAAACGCCTCCCCTTCTCGGAGGAGTTCCATGTCTAAATAGTCTATATAAAAAGATTTGTGACATGAATGAATGCCGTCTGGTTTTAACCTCTGACATTTTTGTCAGTAGTACAATAAAGAGCTACCTGGATATTATACACAAGAAGTGGTCTGTCTCTCTTCTTTTGTCATGCTTTCAAAGCTTGGATTCATTTGAACTCAGTCAAAAGTGGTTGCATATTTACTGCTTTTGGTGTTAACATTTTTAGGCAAATGTTGCAGTAACTGTCTATGGCCAGTAGAGGCAGTGTCTCTTTTTGCGCTCTGCTCCTCCTTATTTATTTCAACCGTGAGCACCCGTTATTTTAACTGTATAAAATTATTTGTAATACAGCTTGATGTTGCAAACTCGTATTTATTGTTATTATTAGTGAATCGGAAGTCTCGCACATTTACAGGACACATCTTCTACTTTATATATTGGTCAGTAGTGTTCTTTACATTTGAATTGGACAATTTAATGGTGTTAAAGGA
>NW_015609930.1:0-660 GCF_001515605.1 Sinocyclocheilus anshuiensis | reverse complement strand
TGAGATGCACCTGTGTATATATATATATATATATATATATATATTGGAAACCATGATACTTTTTTTCAGGATTCTTTGATGAAAGTTCATTTATTCAAAACAGAAATCTTTTGTAACATTATACATTTCTTTACTGTCACTTTTCATCAATTTAATGCATTTTTGCTGAATAAAAGTTTTTATTTCTTTCAATACATAATACATATGCATGTATACACAATACATAATGTATATGTATTATAAATAATACACTATATATAGTACTCAAGTAGAATGTTGTCTTTGATGACAATGCAGGTTGTTCCAAATGAACTAATTTTGTCAAGTGAAGTGAACATCTACAGATATGCACTGTTGAGTGTGTAGGGAGCAGTGAACACTCTGTACATGGGAACACAGCTTGGGTGATGAATACTCTTACAATGCACTCCATGGAAAACCTGAAAGAAAGAGAGACAGATAAACAGAGAAAGAGAGAGAGAGAGAGATCTGGTGCTGTGACTATGAGTGTCATACATCCACTCCACACACCTCCTGAACCCAATGTGATTATGGCACATCCCTCTGCAAACACAAATACTGATAACCACACAGAGCAGAAGTGTTTGCCTCTGGCTTCTTGACAGATGGGTCATCACAAAAGCATTCGTCTGTATTTGG
>NW_015609929.1:0-662 GCF_001515605.1 Sinocyclocheilus anshuiensis | reverse complement strand
ACAGTTTTAAAATAAGAGAGAACGCTCTCAAAACAGCCATCAGAGCGAAAAACACATCGTTCGAACTAACAAATCAGTCCGCAGAGGTCTGGAAGAGACAGAGAGACAAGAGCTAATGAGAGCGGCTCCTCCTGACCGGAGCGCTTTACATCATGACACCAGTCCCAGGATGAAACTTCATACATTCACCATCTGCAGAATAAATATGAAACACAAATCACACTGGCCTGTTCATTCCTCACTTTAATTTATCTCATTCTCAGACTTGCCTCACGACTTACTATTGATATAACACTGAATTCTGTCATTCAGCTGATTTGAATTTAAAAATGTAAAAATATTAGCTCATTTGCATGCCCCCATTATATTTTGTTGGCATCTTATAAATAGAATTCTACTATTATCGGAATTTAAAAACTAGGAATTCTAGTACTGGATGCTGTCTACGGATTGTATGTGTGAAACTGTAATGAATCTCATTTAATTGAGCAAAAATATGAATAACGTTTTCTTAATGTTTTGTGTTTAGCAGAAATTATCTATTCCGGTTACAACCGCATTCAAACGTTTGTTGTTGGTAAGAGTTTTTAATGTCTTTTTTTAGTGTCTTCTGCTCACCAAGGTTGCCTTTACTTGATAAAAAAAAAAAAAAAAAAAAAAAA
>NW_015609928.1:0-662 GCF_001515605.1 Sinocyclocheilus anshuiensis | reverse complement strand
GTGTGTGTGTGTGTGGTCGTGATGCGTGTGTGTGGGTGGTCATGTGACGTGTGTGTGTGTGCGCGCGTGGTCATGTGGCGCGCGTGCGGGGTCATGTGATGCATGTTGTTCTTCCTCAGGCAGCTGATCTATAACTACCCAGAGCAGCTGTTTGCGGCCGCCGGTGTGATGGCCATCGAACACGCTGATTTTGTGGGAGTCGAGCGCTTGGCTCTCGTCACAGGTACACAAACACTGTCTAGTGCACACTCTGAGAGCTGTTTCCCAGCATGCTCTGCTGTTACCTCCATCATCAGCTGTGTGTGACTTCACATTAAGCCTTGGCATGGCCTTGAATCAGTCCTTCACTTATTGTATTGTATTCACACAATGTATTATTCTCATCAGAGCTCTTAATTAAATGAGTGTATATGTGATATTTGCCCCTTTAAGTTGATTTGCAAGACATCTTTGCCTATATAAAGGGTAGTTTTCCCTAACCTAAAAGCATACATTGTCTTTCATATTAAAGTTAAGTTAAAATAATAAGACGCTATACATCTGTTAACAATTCAATTAAAATCGATCTTTCCACTGCACAAGCAGCTGAAGCAGCATTTAGATGCATTTACACTACAAAATTACAACTGCATAAATAATGTCATGGGCTTAGTGTTTTTTTT
>NW_015609927.1:0-662 GCF_001515605.1 Sinocyclocheilus anshuiensis | reverse complement strand
CTGAAGGCACATGGATGACTGGATTTATCTTCAGAACGTCCTAAGAAGTTCACAGTTTGCTTATGAATTTAATGGTCTTTGCCCGGGGTCAGTTTTCTTGCATTTGATTGACTCACTTCTGAAGCCGACTGGAACAGGGACTAATAAACGTATGTATATTTTTCATTTCGACATGCAGAGAGCAGCTGATCTGGGGAATATGTTCATGTAAAGTGACTTGAAAGACATTATCAGAGATGTCTAGTGCAAGTTCAGTGCATTATACAAATCGAGGTTTTTCTTCTTTTTATTTTGATTAAGGATACTCATGTTTAACTCGTGCAGTTTTTTTCTAGCATCTCTGATGTAGTGGTTCACTGCACTCAAACACACGCTGTCTTCTGAGTGCATCAGACAAAAGCATCACTTCACAGAGCTGTTAATGAAGGCCTGCTCTTATTCAACAGACTGATCTGAGCACAATTGATCAGAGATTCAGAGCTCAGGAGATTTCATGGAGTCCTCAGTTGTGGTTAATTTATGCATTCGCTTCAGCTCAGTTGTTTTTCCTAACATTCCTTTTTTAAATCAGGATTGAAAATTAAAACAAATGTATGAATTGTTAACAGAGCATTAGTATAGAACTATAAAAGAAATATGAATTATCCATCCATCCATCCATC
>NW_015609926.1:0-662 GCF_001515605.1 Sinocyclocheilus anshuiensis | reverse complement strand
TAAAATAGTTCAGTTTTGTATGTAATGGAAAAGTGATTATATTTTATTTAGTTTTTTTATAAAGTAAATTTAGTAATATGTAAGTTTTTTTTTAAAGTTCAGAACTATTTGAAACTGAAAGTAATATTTAGCTTGTTCACATTGACTCTAATAAGGAAAATCAATCAGTCAATATATTTCAGAAGCATTTGTCTGCTCTCATGTGAGGTACAGTAAAGAGCCTTCCCAAATTGAGTGAGCAGAAACAGAACTTCCAATTGGAATTCAATTGTACGTGCAAACGCAGATTGATACAAACCACTCAATCAAAATTGTGAACCAGAAATAACTTTTGTACACTAGCAAATTGCAAGTTTTAAAAGAAGCATTACCATTACACTGAAGCGTTATCCACATCACTGTCAAAAACTCCACCAAAAACTCCACCCTCCACCCAGATGCCGATGGATTTTCAAGAAGGGACTAGGCTTTCACAATCCACTGGTATGTAATGCTCATTTTTTTAACCATCCAATCACAATCAGATCCCATCCTACTTTTTTCTTCTTCTTCTTCTTGAACAATGAATTTCACTTAGTAATATGTAATATTAGAGTAATAAGCTGGGTTTAAGTATGAAATGGGCTGCGAATCCTGAGTAATATGCATGAAAGAGCATTCTT
>NW_015609925.1:0-662 GCF_001515605.1 Sinocyclocheilus anshuiensis | reverse complement strand
GGAACAAGAGGAGTTCTTGTCTGAACTTTCCCCAGAAATGGCAGATCGATGCAGAAAGGCTTTCACCAACGCCAACAAAACCGCAGTGACACTCGATGCTTCAGGCCAGTCTGAGCTACTGCAGAGAAATGGGCTCTCTGAACTTCCTGTCATCATGATGTTGATGCAAGTCACTGCAAACGCAGGGCAGAAGATTGGGACTTTAATTGACCTTGCATCAGACACAAACTACATTACCCATAAGGCTGCTGAAAGACTGAGGTTAAAAAATGAGAAGATAACTTTAGTTGTGCATGGGGTTGGTGGAATGACCATGGAGGTGAACACACAAAGGTATCTCCTCAAGGTCAGGGTCAAGACTCCTAAAGGAACAGAGAGGGCTCATGAAATGGTCTGCTATGGTTTGGATGAAATCGCCAGAGTGCATCAAGTAATTGAACCTGAGAAGTTGAAAAAATTCTTCCCAGAAGTCAAACTTAAAGAATTAGAAAGACCAGAAGAAGTTGAACTTCTCATTAGCCACCGAGAGGGAAGACTCGCTCCCCAGAGGATAAGAATCATCGGAGACCTCGTCTTGTGGGAGGGTCCATTGGGGAAGACAGTGGGTGGAGCACATCCCGACTTGTTTGAAGAAGTGGAGGTTAAAGCATATGAGTCCAAAA
>NW_015609924.1:0-662 GCF_001515605.1 Sinocyclocheilus anshuiensis | reverse complement strand
CAATATAAATTATTCAAATCAATCAAAATAATTGAGTTTTATTATAGTTCATTAAAATCAGTTAATATGACAAAAATCAGGTTAAAATAAATAAACTTCTGAAAAGTTATAGTATGTGCTTGTGTATGCACTATATACAACTATATAACTTAATGTCTCAATAGGATTTTTTGTTACATTTTTAAAAATCTGCATGTAAATGTACAATACACATTCTCCACAGTGAAAGTGAGCATGTGTCTTCCTTCGGGCCATTAACGTCAGTAGCTGATGCTGAACCAGACTGACATGTTGCACTGTGGGAATGAGCAGCAGTTGGATAGCAGCCCACTGAACAACATTGGCTAACATCAGCCACATATCAGAGAGCTCTGCTCATGCTCAAAATGACACAGCTCCCCATGACATCTGCATAACACCAGTTTTAGGTTGCAGGAAGCAAACTGGTGATATTAGCATCAAGAATGACAGTAGGAAAATTTATCAAAAGCAAAAGTCAAAAACAAAGAAGGCAATATCAAGCAATATGCTCAACTACTTAAACAAACCATATGGTATTTTGAATTACTTTTAAGACAGAATCATTGCAAATTCTGCAAAAAAACATACACTCTTAAATACATACACTCTGAAAATTAAAGGTTCCAAAAGTTTTTTTTTTT
>NW_015609923.1:0-662 GCF_001515605.1 Sinocyclocheilus anshuiensis | reverse complement strand
ATAATAATAATAATAATAATAATAATAATTAAAAGTAATGACTTCAGTTTCATTGTTTCTCAATGTCCTTTACATTACAATTTATTTTTGAAGCAGTATTTGAATGTATGGCATTATTTGTCCTGTAGATGACAGTATGGCATTATTTGTCCTGTAGATGACAGTTGGAACAAAGTTTTTTTTTTTTTTTTGCACTCTTGGTTTCACTTGAACCAGTGCCTGAAAGAATATCAATTATTATGAATATTAATTATTATCAATTATTATTAAGAGGCATTAACACTATTAGGGCCAGATTTACTTAACAGCGCCGATGGGAGTGGAAATTTCTGCGGGTGACTTACTGACAATGCGCAAATTAAAGAACACAGACTCAGCCAGATCATTTCTATAATGATCAACGCAATCTATACTATATACATATAAATACACATTTTAGAATACATATAAAGCTTTTAAAATGACTAAACTTACATTTCTCAACTTTGATGACAGCAGCTGTGTTTCTTCCTGTCTTGTAAATACTATTTAAATGCATGATATCTTTCATAATGATTTCTTAATATTCAGCAGATAAGTGAATTGCTTTTTTGGTTTTGTCAACTCTAAACCTACTCTGAAAATCAGAATTTGTTCCTTTGTGCAACAGGCCACAGATCAAA
>NW_015609922.1:0-661 GCF_001515605.1 Sinocyclocheilus anshuiensis | reverse complement strand
AAATATGATCATACAGAATAAGGCATTAATATGTGCTTTATAAGTTGTAATAAACAGCCAATATGCTAGTAATATGCATGCTAAAATGCAAGTAGTTAATAATGAGAATTGGTCCCTAAACTAAAGTGTTACCTTTCATTTCAATTATATTAATCTAGATTAATAGAAAAAAAATCAACAAATACGATTTTTGTCATAATCATGCAGCCCAAGTGCCGACTACTAATTTTGTTATTGTAAAACCACAACATAATGCTTCCAAAGTGTGTGAAGTACCTATGATGATTCTGGAAAATGAAAGCTCCTGTCCATTGTCCAGCTGGTACACCATGGATACGAATGCTCGGTTAGCTGCAGGTTTACCCACTGGAGCTCCATGAATCAAATCCTTCAATGTCTTTACACGCAAGTTACTGGTCTTCTCTGCCAGAACAAAGCTGATAGCATCCATGAGATTTGATTTGCCTAGGAATAAAAAGTTTGCATTAGATAAACATTTTTTAAAAATCTCAAAAAGCTTAGAATGCAAAATACAACACAATGTTACGGACAGATGTAATTCAGCACAGAAGAAAAAATAAACTGTAGAAAAAAAATCTTGACAATCCTTGACTTGAAATATTCTCAAATCATGCTGGATAATGATCAAAATTTTAAGGGG
>NW_015609921.1:0-661 GCF_001515605.1 Sinocyclocheilus anshuiensis | reverse complement strand
GTTAACCAGAGGGGATAAATTACCAGCATGTGGAATGGATGGGAGACTAGGGAGAGCGTGTGAATGGCCCTCCCTCTCACCTTGACTCCTAATAAGACACACGTGCCAGGGAGCAGACAGACTATTCTTGGTCTGCTCTTACAACATGCCTCAACCAAGTGCCATTAGCAACAAAAAATGAAGCACTTTATAAAGAAAGTGTTTTTGAACTCTTTAAAAAACACTCTTTAGTGTTTTTTCTTCCCCTTGGAAAGTCAGAAATCATATTTGATATATCTGCACATAATGCTATTATATTTCATATTAAAAAATATAGTCAAAAACAATACATCATTTAATATAGTTGTTGTATTTAATAAATCTAATATATATATATTTAGATATTTATATTTATATACTAATTCATAATTTTGTTCAGGATTCTCTGATGAATAGGAAGCTTAAAAAGTATTTATTTGAAACAGTCTTTTGTAACATTATAAATGTCTTTACTGTAAATTTAGATAAATTCAATGTATCTTTACTGAATAAAAGTATTAATTAATACTTACTGACACTAAACTTTAGAAGTTGTGTATATTTCAATCACTTTAATATATTATGCAAATAGTTATTTTATATTCATTTATTTATACATAACTTTATAGCTCATATATATATA
>NW_015609920.1:0-661 GCF_001515605.1 Sinocyclocheilus anshuiensis | reverse complement strand
CTTGACAAGGGAACCGGCTATATTTGAGCTACCATCTCGTCTTAATCTGCAACTTTTCCTCGGTACAGTATCTTTCAATCAGATTTTTTTTCCCTCCTCAAACATATTCTGATCTGCAGCCTCATTAAGAAGCTTGGAAACGATTGTTCGTGCAGTGTTTTAATTTGACCTTAAACCGGAACTAATTGGTGATGACCTTTTGTTCTAATTAAGGTTGTTAGGATAAAGGATCTTGGGTTAATTGCCAACTACTTTGACGTTTTCTCTCCTAAATAAGGAAGGGAAGAGTTTGAGTCGGTTGTTACAATGTGAGTGACTGTGGTGGGTGCCAGAGAGCATTAGATTCTCTGTACTTACTAGCAGCAGTTTAAAACTGGGATTAAGTTGAAGCTTCCCTGAAATGAATGGTCGCTGGAGATGCTCAAAGGAGGCTTAAACCAGGGTAAGAGTACCAGGAAATATATTTTTTACTCCAACCCTCTCCAAAAAAAGATTTATCCCCTTGTGAAGCCCGGTAATTAAACTCCCGCTTTCATTTCTACCACAACAACTAACCTGCATTCCTTTCGGTCGGATGAAGTGGGGTGGTCGACTCGTCTGGCGGTTATCCCTCTCTTTGGTGATGTTACATCGCAAGTCTGTGTGTGAACGAGAGAGAGAG
>NW_015609919.1:0-661 GCF_001515605.1 Sinocyclocheilus anshuiensis | reverse complement strand
GGATGAGACTATAGCCCACTGAACTCTGGCTGACCCCAGACGTGTCTGTCTGTCTGTTTCAGTTAGACTTACTGTGTCCATTGTGGAAGTGCATCTTCTCCTCGTCTGGATCTTGCTTGGCTTTGCTGTAGCCACAACGTCTGTGAAAAAGAAAAGCTGTGTTATTGTTTATACATCGCAGTTGTCTGTGATGTATAAACAGACATCAACCCTGCACTCGTTTACTCTCATTTTTAGATGCAATGCTGCTAATTGAACGAGTGGATACGGGGATGGTAATGGTTTTATCTGCTTTCAGCACAAGAATCCTCCAGAGGACACTATCCAAACACACACACATGCAGTATGACAGCAGTCTTAAGCGAACCCAATGCATCACTGCTTTATCTGCCAGCAGAGTGTTTGCATGTGTGAAATGAGAAAGTGAACATTCAGACACAATGAACTGCAGAAACAAAGTGATATCCACTACAGACCTGAGATACAGTACAGCCAGCAGAGTAAAATTATTTGACCACCTGTACATGATCACTGTATATTATCTTCTATTTTGCAAATAAGTTAAATGAAAATGCAATTATTAGTGCATAACATATTAATTATCATCATAAAAGATAAAATAGGATTTAGATTTTAGTACTGATTTGAAATTATTGCTATA
>NW_015609918.1:0-661 GCF_001515605.1 Sinocyclocheilus anshuiensis | reverse complement strand
TTAGATGTGTGAGATTGGGGAGTTTTTCAGCTAAAACATCAAGGCTGCCAGAGATTCTGTTGTCGCTGAGCTCCAACTGAGAATTAAAACACATCCACATCACAACACAAATACATATCTCTCACCACAGCCCCGTCAGGATTGTGTGCGGTTACCTTTTTAAGCTTTCCGAGCTTGGGGAGGTTGGAGACCGAGAGTAGACCGACATTTATCAAACTTAGAAACTCAAGATTAACAAATTCCGCTGTGAGGCCTTCGATTTTCCCTTCATTTGATCTGCAGTTGTCAAGGACGAGTTCTCGCACCTAGAAACCACCAACATGAGGGGACAAAATAAGAATAAACACACAGTAAATACTGCAGCTCATGTGTGGATCCACACGTGTTCAGCAGTTTAACACGGAAGAGAAACACAAACAAGACGGCGACTCCTGCACATGTAACGGTGATTTTGAGCTGCCGACACACTAAAGCTTGTGCGCATTGAACGGATCCCGCGCGCCAAAAAATCTTTTACTGGAATCATTTATTTCAAACTTTAAAATGGAAAAAGATTTGGTCTTTACAACTAAAATAATTTTCTCACCAATAAAGTGTCTTTTAAAATAAATAAATGTTACCCTGTTAAATATTTTATGATTAAATATAAAACCAATATTGA
>NW_015609917.1:0-661 GCF_001515605.1 Sinocyclocheilus anshuiensis | reverse complement strand
GGTAGCATAATCTGATAGGTAGCATTATTTGTCAGAACACCAGCCAACTGAATACTTTGAAAATACAACGCATAATTCAGTAGAAATGATGACTGCAGCGTGAAACAGCATATTCTCAAAAAAGAATCCTGAGGTAACCGTCACCTATTGAGTTCGGTCACCTTTAATTTTCTAAACATTTCTAAATGTTTCCCAATATTTTTATTTTGAAAACGTACTTAGGTTTTCCCCATTACAACGTATGCTATATGTGCACACGTCTTTGCTTGGGATGAAAATATTACACTCACAGTTTTGAGAAATGTTCTTGATTAATTACATCATCATTTGAAAGAATCAAGTGCGTCTAAAGTTGTCCACATCTTTCACCATCATTTTGTTCATCCGACTTTAGTCCCATTTTTTTATAGGCTACTATGATGCACACGTTTGAAAGCTGAATGATTGCGATTAAAACTTGTAATTTGACAAAAACGCAATGCGTGCTTAATTTGTTGTAACTTTATACCTATGTTAATTGTTCTGTTAGGTTCCTTATTTATATCTTTATATACATCGCCTATAGGAAACTGTTACTTTCATCTCCAGGAAATCGAAAGTTAAGACCGGCGACGGATATCTGCTCATTCTGCTGCTGCAGTGAGAAGCGAGTGAGAAGCAG
>NW_015609916.1:0-661 GCF_001515605.1 Sinocyclocheilus anshuiensis | reverse complement strand
TGAACGGCGCGTTCCGCGTGACGTCATAAGCACTGCGCCCGCGCTCTCTTCTATGTCAGCTGGATAAAGGTCTGCGCTTTTCAGCATTGTAGGTGTATAAAACGAGACAAAACCTTGACGTTTCTTTACGGATTGTGCTCCAAAAACATAATAACACTACTAAGTTACACTGTGTTCTTTGTGCTTGATCTTCACTCTCATCTCGATCCAAACAAACAGCCGGACTCTGAGGATGGAGCGCATTAAAGCGGAGAGCGTGGATCTGACTGATCTGCAGCCGGTCAGAGTCAAAGAAGAGACACAGCAACACACAGGTTGGGAGATTTCATTCATTCAGCTTAAAATAGCGAGGAAATATCAATCATGATGTTGTATGCGTCTGTTTACCAGCGTTTGGTGACGCATCTCTTGTTCCTCAGTCCAGTTGAGGTTCATTCATGTGTCTTCTTTAACTGTATTCTTACTCTCTGATTGATTTCTACCTACAGAAGAGAAAAGTCACGGTCAGAAGGACGAGGAGGAGGATCCTCACAGTTTGGCAGCTCCACAGACGGAGAAGGGAGCCAAGAAGTCCTTCTCCTGCCCGCACTGCGGAGAGAGCTACAAGCGTAAAGCGGACCTGAAGGATCACATGGGGATTCACAGCGAGCGGCCGTACTCG
>NW_015609915.1:0-661 GCF_001515605.1 Sinocyclocheilus anshuiensis | reverse complement strand
CTACAAACATTGGAGTTGCACAGCTTTGCTTCAGGGACTAGAATGTCATGTTCTCTGAGGTCAGAGAGAGTTTAAATAGAGCTAAAGCAGCAAACGGAGAAATGATTATCCTAACATTAATATTCACTAAAAAACAAGACCTCCACACCTATCAGAACTTAAATGATGGAACATTTTAAAATAGAGATGATTAATCTAGAAATCATAACTTTTTTTTAAATGAAAGTATGAAATGTTTCTAGTTGAGCAAATATAGGAGTGAAGAGCTCAAAGCGTGTTTTTCGTTGATACTCTCGCGTTGGCGACCTGTTGTTCTGTAAATCTGTTTATAGGTCGGCTATAAAACAATAATTACAATTTTAGAACAAAACCATTAGAATTAAATAGGATCAAATAGTTTAACATTTACAATGTCACAAAGCTTTAAATAATTCAGATTTAGATAAACGTTTTTGTTACTAGGATAAAAACTGTTTATAAAGTTAGGCTATTTCACAAAACTAGAAATAGATACGCCTCTGACTGATGGTTTACATTTCGATTATATTTTATGTTTATTTTATATTATGTTTTTCATTTAAACAATCGGTTGATTTTAACTTTGTGAGAGGTTATGTAAAAGTGTTCGCGTTGAAATGGATTCTCATCCGCAGCTGGGCAG
>NW_015609914.1:0-661 GCF_001515605.1 Sinocyclocheilus anshuiensis | reverse complement strand
GGGTTCAGCAGCCTCATCCTGCTGGGCTATTGTACAGCCTGTTCGCTTCACTAGATATTGACAGTGAACTTCCAGGGACGCTCAATCTTTACCTGTGCTTTTGTCTCAGCTCAGTGTAACAGATAGGAGAATCTCTGCCTTTTCCCCTCTCGTTGCAGCATAGGATAGGTCTGGTGTTTGCAAGTGTGTGGAGAATTAAAAAAAAGCCTGTTCAATGTGAATTTCAATCCTGTATCTTTCTTTGTAGAAAAAGACGTATCAGTGCATCAAATGCCAAATGACCTTTGAGACAGAACGAGAGATCCAGATCCATGTTGCCAATCATATGATCGGTAAGTCAACCCCATAGTTTCCTTTGCTAGTGCGCGTGCGTTCGTGTGTATTTACGTATGTATGTGTGTCTGGCTGCTTGCCGGTCGCTCCTCCTGCTTTCCTACCCTTATTTGCTGCCTTAGTCTTGCCCCAGCACTCTCTCTCACTCCCTGCACACAGGTGTGAGACAGACAGGTGAAATGAACAGCTCTATTTCTGGAAGTGCAGACATCGCTCTCAACAGCTGTTCCATTGTTTAACACTTGACTACGCAGCTGAGGCCTCGGCTGCAGGTCTGATTGCTCTGTTAACTCTTCACCATGCAGCCGAGACCAGGACTGCAGGTCTC
>NW_015609913.1:0-660 GCF_001515605.1 Sinocyclocheilus anshuiensis | reverse complement strand
GAGTGTTGATGTGAGTCTGTGAACAGTAACGCTTCATTCTCTACTGCTTTCAGATAATCAAGACGGATGTTCCACACACAGACGCTCTAATTCACTTATATCTCTGCATTATGAGCTTCCAGCCCACACACACACACACACACACACACACACACACTAATGATTAGTGCAGTGTGAGATCAGGATGAATGTGTCTCTCAGAGCAGATTTAAAAAGCCTCCTGACTTTCGATCAGCGGTGGATCAGAGCTCGTCAGTGATGTTCTTTCTCAGGGAAATCTTCTGTATGTGTCAGACAATCTTTAATCTAACCATAACATGATTAAGTCTTTTGTTCTTGTATTGGTGGAGACTTCAGATTCATTTAAAGTCGGTCTGTGTTTGAATGAAAGCGTCTCGATCTCATCACTGCCGATATTTAATCCTTCATTTGTGTGCAGCAATAAAGTCACATCAGGTTAAATTCAGTATCATTTGAAATAAGATTAAAGTGAATCCCTTGGCAGATCATCTTTATAAAAAACTCAAAGTTCATATGGTTCTGCTCTGAGATGTGAATGAAGAACTGAGGTTTATCTGCCTTCAAACTCCTTTAGTTTTTTAATGTACACTCCAGCTTTCTTATTTTGGTTTGTTGGTTGGTGTTGTTTCGCAGTGAGAA
>NW_015609912.1:0-661 GCF_001515605.1 Sinocyclocheilus anshuiensis | reverse complement strand
GGCTGAACTGGTTTAGTCTGGATTCATACGTGATCCCTGAAAGCTCATTTGGAAAAGGCAAACCTGAGAACTGAGAAGAATTTCTGTACATACGTAGAATTACTAATGACTTGAAGAAGAAAAAAAATTAGTTAAATGAAGTTTAAACAAGTATTGACTTAGTAGAGGGGCATGTTGTCACTTTGTGAGGTATATAGAAGAAAAATAATTATACATATATTTATATAAGTTTGTGAAATCTTATGTGACAACTGCCCTCTGTGACAACTAGCCCCAATCTCTCCTATTTGCGTGGCAATCACTGAGCAGAACTAAGTTGCTTCACATACAAGTCATTTCAGATACACGCAACATCTTAGCATTGCATATTTCTCAAGCATACAGAACATGTTTTTCAAGGTCAGAAAATTACCAGCGCCAAAGGCGGCTTAAGGCAGTGCTGCAGCCGCTGTAAGTTAATTTCATTCATATCACACAGAGTAATAATCCATCTTGGTTCAACTCGGTGCACTCTTGTGAAAGAACAATATCAGGACGTGACAACATTTCAGGCGGCTTATGCAGATTCCCGGTCATTAATTTATCATGCTCTTACCGTGTTTGGCTATGCAGGAGTGTCTGTTCGGCTGCAGGCTGTACCCATCTGTACAGCTGCAGCGAT
>NW_015609911.1:0-661 GCF_001515605.1 Sinocyclocheilus anshuiensis | reverse complement strand
TTTTTTTTTTTTAAAGAAATTCATATTTTTATTCAGCAAGTACGCATTGCTCACAGTGAAAGCAAAGTGACAGTAAAGACTTTATATTGTTACAAAAAATGTGTATTTCAAATAAATGCTATTCTTTTGAACACTTTATTCACCAAAGAATATTATACCAAAGAATACAAAAATACTAAGCAGAACTGTTTTCAACACTGATAAGCATTGTAAGCATTGGAGCATTGTATCAGTCCAGGAAGGAAATGCTAAGGAGCTCTCAAAGCTTTCCTGTCCTAACTGCCTGGAATTCAGTTCCACCCCTGCTGAAGAGGAAGTCAGTTAATCTCATTGTAATGAGAGTGTAAATTATAAACAAAATGACTCACTATAGAATAGTCACAACGAACCTTTGAACAGCTTTGATGAGATACGGCTAGATTAGTGTGTCTATGTTCGTTCTGAAATGTGATGACTAATTCAGGAAGGTGGTTAGAGAGTTTAGTCATAAGTAATGCATCAGTCTGACATGTCGTTTTTAAATAGTGAATGAGGTAAGAGTAGGCTGGTGGATCTGCAACACGTTTTGGCATATTTAAAGGGCTGCTACATCACTGTTCCACACTGACCTAAGTGAACTAAGTATAACTGTGGTACTTAATGCAGTAAATACAAATACAGG
>NW_015609910.1:0-661 GCF_001515605.1 Sinocyclocheilus anshuiensis | reverse complement strand
GCGTTCACGACAAGGCGTTCGAGAGTATGACACAGGCGTAGCGGAAGGCGCAACGTAAGAACGGGGGAGAGAGTGACAAACACGGAAGCACAGAGGAGAACGCAAAAATGTCAGAGGATTTCGATATAAGGCAAGAAGAGAATGAGTTTTTTGTCCAGCCATGTTTGTTTGAACCAGAGTATACCGACCAGGAACTCCGCGAGATAGAGGAGGCTGCAGCGGCTTTGGCACAAACTACAGATGTAGTTCAAGTGGTTTCCCTGTGCTGTAAACAAAACTTGGTTCTCGCGAGGCTACAGTCTTCTCCCCGGAGCTTACGTTGGGCCTTCCGCTACGTCTGTGGCATGCGCTCGTGCGCCTTGTCGTGAACGCGCCTGCTTGAGCGACCGTAAGCTGGAGATTACGGTTTATACATTTTTAAAAATTGATATCTTTCTTACACTAATGCATCGTTTCGCTTCAGAAGGCATTTATTAACACCCCAGAGCTGTGTGGAGTAGTTTTATGATGGATGGATGCACTTTTTTTCAGCTTCAAAACATTCACTGCCATTATACAGCTTGGAAGAGCCAGGACAATTTTTTATATAACTTCGATTGGATTCGTCTGAAAGAGCAATGTCAGATACGCCTAGGATGCCCTGAGGGTGAGTAAATCATGG
>NW_015609909.1:0-661 GCF_001515605.1 Sinocyclocheilus anshuiensis | reverse complement strand
CTTGCATAAGAGGGCTTTTTATTTTATTTTTTTACAGTTTAATATAGTTCTATTGTTTTTTTCTTTGTGATCGTTTAATTTGGTGCACTGAAATGCAATTTTCCCGAAACTCTCCGACTACAAAATTCTGTACATCTACCACTAATACAACCAACATGATGGGATTTCCTCACCAATTCCTTTGACACAAGTTTCTGCTAATCTCTAATCCACTCATTGGGGGTGGCATTTCTCTCTCCCACTTCCTCCTCCTCCTCTTCCTCCCTCGCTCCATCTTCCTCCTGTGTGTCCGAGGTCTAGTTGTGTTATGAGTGGACAACAGGGTGAACAGAAACCGGAGGGATCGCAGCACAACAGATGATGGCATAGTAAAAAAAAAATGAAAAAAGTATTATGAATATGTGAAGAGTAGGTGTGCGAATGGATATCAAGGCTATTGATGTGGAATGAGATGAAGAGATGCAGATTTTGTAGGTTGTAAGCATGTTTTTGAGGAACGAGTCACAGTGCTTTACAGTGTTTTTGAGCTGGCGCAGAGAGCATAAAATGAGTTTATTTGTCTGTTGGTGCTCCAACCTTAGTCTTGTGGCTCTGCTCTGTCCCCAAACCTCCACCCGAGGTATGCAGCTCTTTTGACACCACACAGAGAAATTCAGCCTGG
>NW_015609908.1:0-661 GCF_001515605.1 Sinocyclocheilus anshuiensis | reverse complement strand
TTACATAAAAGTCCAAGAATACTATATTGCCCATTAAAAAAAAAAACTTAACAAAAAATATTCCTTTTATTATTTTGTAATGTATATCACACTGGTTTAAAGACTATTAAGATTCCAAATACATACATACATTTTTAAATCCGTGTGATCTAAATATAATTATTATATTAAAAATGAATATATTAATAGTACAATAATAAATAACAAAAATAATTTGATTACTTTTATAATATATATCACACTGGTTTAAAGACTATTAAGATTCCAACAAAAGAAACAATGTTGTGGTCAAAAAAACTTTAAATTTCAGCAGTAATAATAAACATTTGTATCATATATGCACCCATAAACGAATAGAAGCATTACTCACAATAAAGGGATCCAGTTTAAGTTTTTGTGCTGTGAGGTAAGACAAGAGCAGAAGGTTAGAAAGCCTGAATCAACTACTGAATTAGCTTACAATGAAAGTCTAGCAGACACTTGGGCCACGGCGCTCAGAAGCACATGTGAAGACCTAAGGGTTTTTTGTTGTTGTTGTTTGTTTGCATTGGGAAGTGATTAACACACCAATCTCACACTAACATGCTTATTTAAATGTTCTGCTTTAATGTCAAAACAAGTGAAGTCACCTTTATTTGTATAGCGCTTTATACAATACTGG
>NW_015609906.1:0-637 GCF_001515605.1 Sinocyclocheilus anshuiensis | reverse complement strand
ATACTACTCAGGCAGACACACCCAAGTAAAACATGAACTCATCTCCTTACAAACCCAAATATTATATTTAAAAAAAAGACTGGCCATCATAGACGGCTGAACATTTCCATGACTTACTGCAGTAACTGTAGCAACCAGAAATCGCCTACTGCTATTAGGTTAAGTAGGTTATTGGCTAGGCCATAAATTGTTTTGTGTTGCATTTATGTTTTTCTTAAAGGAGCAGCAAAAACACAAAAGGAAAATTCGTTCATTTCATATCTGTCATCATTTATTCACCCTTTCCGACCCTGTATGTCATTCTCAAACAGAAAGAATGTTAGGGAATGATACCCTTGCCTTTCTTTTTTTTACATACAAAGACAATGAATGGTGCATGAGGCTGTCATTCTTTTGTGTTTCAGAGAAGAAAGAAAGTCATACAGGTTTGCAACAACAGGATGAGTAAATGTAAAAAGTATTCCTTCAATACAGAATGAAGTGCCTGGCACACATTTATTCTCGTTTATACACGAATATGATGCTCGACCTCATGCGGACAAACTGTGTACCTCGTTGGAGTCTCTGACGTCACGACACACCCCTCGTGCGCGTGAGTGTGTGTGTGTGTGTGTGTGTGTGTGTGTGTGTGTATGTG
>NW_015609905.1:0-661 GCF_001515605.1 Sinocyclocheilus anshuiensis | reverse complement strand
GGGAAAAAGATTCATGCGAATTAGCCACATTGTCTATAGTCTGTGGCTGCATCGGTCACAGCGAGATCATCTTGCTGTATGGTTGGAACCAGTTGATCTAGTGAGACCTTCTTACTACTTTTGCTTTCAGAGAAAGAGAGAGAAATTAAACACTCCCACATGGCTAGAAGAGAAGCGTGATGGAGCCCAGATGTGTATGTATGAGGAGAGCCAGCATTAGCTGCTTTTGGACTGAAACTACACCAGATTGTATGTAAGTTTGTTGTCCAACACTGATGGTTTGGAGCGATAGTGGGGCTGGTTCAAATGAGTCTGATTGCTGGCCGTTGATCCTATAGATTCTGAACAAATACAGCCATAATGGATGAAAGTCAAGGACTAGGAGTCAATTGATTTGATCCCAAGAGCATTTGCAGAACAGTAAAGTAATGTTCATACGAACAGCGCTAGCAAGAAGGTACAGCAGCACTCAGAGTAACTTATGTAATAGCTGTTGGATGGAGACAGAAATACTGTTCTAGAGGCCAACATCATCTTGCATATCATGGTTAATGTTACCCTTCTGTGTGCCGAATATCCCTCTCTGTTTCCCCTCCATTTTAAGAGTGTGAGGACGCTGATGTTCCTGTTCCAAGAAAGGCTGTGGCCAACCCTCCAGCCT
>NW_015609904.1:0-661 GCF_001515605.1 Sinocyclocheilus anshuiensis | reverse complement strand
CTGGCCTGGTATGGTGTGGAATAAGAATGGCCTGACCTATGGCACTTCAAATGTAATTGCCTCACAATGAGTGCTGGCCTACAATGATTATACCCTTAGTGTTTACTGCCACACTGGCCACTCTGGCTTTAAACAAGTGGTAATGCTGTGTCTGGCTGTAGACTGGGCTGGCCACTGATAGTTGCTAAATTAAAAAATATAATATAATATAATATAATATATATGTGTGAGTGTATGTACACAGACACTGTTTTATTTTGTATGAATTTTTTGAGGGCTAGCGAAGTGAAAGGGAAAAAAAAATTATGTCATAATTTTTAACATCATTTAGCAATATTTAGCTTTCTTAAGGCTTGTCAGAAATAATGAGATTATTGTTAGTATTTTATTCTGCAGCCCTAGTTTTTTAAGAAATGAATAGAAGAATAGATGAATAGAATATATTTGTATTTAATTAGCATCAAGTGATTAATTTGATCAAACTTTTAATCAGTTGACATCTGTACAGTTTACTAGTCTGAAAGTGTTTCAGTGTGTTTTCAGATAAAATGCATCCAAAATCGCATCTTAAAAATGAACTTGATTCTATGATTCCATGCTGAACTAAAAGAATGATAACTCCAGAAAGAAATAAAAAAAGAATTCAACAAAAGAATTTCAT
>NW_015609903.1:0-661 GCF_001515605.1 Sinocyclocheilus anshuiensis | reverse complement strand
C
Organism: Sinocyclocheilus anshuiensis; assembly: GCF_001515605.1. Classification (NCBI taxonomy): domain Eukaryota; kingdom Metazoa; phylum Chordata; class Actinopteri; order Cypriniformes; family Cyprinidae; genus Sinocyclocheilus; species Sinocyclocheilus anshuiensis. The sequence continues at coordinate 660 of NW_015609903.1, read as the reverse complement.
CCCATAGATGGGAATCTGCCAGCTATTTGTCTAATCCTAGAAGTTTAATCTTTTCACTAAAGCAAAATCCTGCATTCATTACTAAATCTGCGTCACAAGATTTTTTTTAGGCTTCCGAGAGTGTTTGTGTGGTTAGTAGCTGTCTTTTAAAGAATTGCTAATTGTAGGTTGTCAGCTTGAATAGTTTTGCAAAAAAACTAAAATTTCAAGGTAGCACAACTGTTCTGGTATATCATGATGAAGAAAAAAATCATTAAAAAATGCAATTCTTGGTAAGAACCTCATTGAGTAGTTTCTCGGAATTTGTCATATCTATGTTGTGTGTGCCACCAATATGATTTATTAAAAAAATAAAATAAATGAAAATTGCAGACCCTCCTGACTCAAGGTCAGTAAGTGTCTAAGGTTAATTCAGGTCATAAGATGTCCCCCAAAATATTTTAATAATTAATAAATAAATAAATAAGAATTAATCTAATGATATTTTGACAAATACTTTACTCTTATGTTGTATTTAATTGTATTTTGACTCACTTAATTGAAATGTGTACACTCACATTTAGGACATGTGACACGTATTGAAGTACACTTTTAGTACACATGTTTTGAAGCTCTAAGTAAAATACATTACATGATTTTTTGGAGTTAATTTTTATTTTT
>NW_015609902.1:0-661 GCF_001515605.1 Sinocyclocheilus anshuiensis | reverse complement strand
GACTCCGCTCTCTATGTGCATGTGGACAGAGAACAGTGAGCGGGTACTGAATTGAGTTGTCTTTTGTGTCTTCTTGAGCTTGAATCTGAATGGTTAAAAATCACTTGAATGTGTAAATTGACAACACAGGCATGTGATCAGCTAAAGACAAAAAAGAAGGAAAACCGGACATAACTTATTAATATTACAAAAATGTACACTATTGTACTTTAAAATGAAAAAAGGGCTTCAGCGCTTCCATGTTCTACGTCTGAATGCCGACTCATTATTGGCAGATGTTGTAACACATGAGCAGCATGACGGATTCATGTAATTCTGACGCAGGAGCCGACCAATTATGAGTCGGCATTCGGATGTAAACACGGAAGCGCTGAACTGTGTTCACTACGTCAACTGCATATGACAACATTTCAAACTGTTAAATAAAGTAGTTTGTTTTGTTTTTGCGCACAAAAAGTATTCTTGTCGCTTCATAATATTAAGGTTGAACCACTGTAGTCACATAGACTATTTTATCGATGTATTTAATACTTTTCTGGACCTCAAAAGGTGCAATGACGTTGCTGCCTATGTGTGGTTCAGAAACTCCCGGATTTCATCAAAAATGTCTTAATTTGTGTTCTGAAGAACAATATGAGGGTGATTAATTAATGACAGAAAT
>NW_015609901.1:0-661 GCF_001515605.1 Sinocyclocheilus anshuiensis | reverse complement strand
TTATTTATATAGCGCTTTATACAATACAGATTGTTTCAAAGCAGCCTCACTGTTATAGACAAGAAAACAGTGATTAAATGATGCAAACAAAATTCAATTTGCAAACGACGGAGGTACAATAACTGGGAAATGACTGTGACTAGTTAGTTAATGTCTCTATATGAATCGAACTACAGTAGTTAAGCTGAGAGTTCATTGTATAAGGAATAGGAACAGACCAGCACTGCCTATCTAAAACCAAATAAGACCATCATTGAATTTAGGTTGGATTTCCCCAGCAGGACAGTGGTTTTGGATTATTAAAGAAGCAATAAGTGGTTTGGTCCTTTTTAAAGGAAAAGTGCAAACATAAAAACCGAGTCATTACGAACAAAACAAAAAAAAAGAATAATGTCAGACAGGAGAAAACGAGTTCGGAAGCTGTTTATTTCCCCTGGTAGCTGATGGGTCAGTTGCCAGTGGGCATTTCTGGGAGCGGTCCAGCCTGGGCTCGTTTTGCATCTTTTAATATTGCATGCAGTTCATTTAGTGGATGGGCAGAAGCCCAGAGCCACTCCTCTCAGGGGCGTACTTCACCGCATAGGGGAGCTTGGGATTGATGGCTCTCCACTCCCTGCAAGCCGCACGAGGCTACGTCTCCCCCACCTCTCCCCCCTAAAAT
>NW_015609900.1:0-661 GCF_001515605.1 Sinocyclocheilus anshuiensis | reverse complement strand
CACCGAGGGAATCAATAAGGATAATTAAAACGGCGAGATGTAACAGCCATTCCTCATTCAGCCTAAAACCTGTGTGTGAGTGTGTGTGCCCGTGTGATTGTACGTGATGGACAGTTAAAGAGGTCTATGAAATAGCTTTCATTTCTAGTAATGCTATGTTTTGCTGTTTTGAGCTTTTATAATTGTTGAAATTGAGCTTTTGGGACATTGGGCCTCTTTAATGTGTAGGAGCATCAGAACTCCCATTACGTTCATGACATATGTGTTGAGTGTCATGGGACATTTAAGTAATTAAGATAATTGTGTTGAGATCATTTGTTATGACAAATAACTATTTGGAATACATGATAATGTCCGTGTTTAACATGGGCAGAGATATTAATCACCATTGTGTGTTGTGTTTTAATTTAATACCCTGTACAGTGCTCTTGGGTACAGTAAAATCATTGTAAGGTAGACAATCCAGGCTTAACAGAAATAAACAAAACCCCCTTAATTAATTGTAGAGGCAGATTAAAATATTGCTTCTGTTGAGTGCTAGAGAATGTCTAACATGGTCTCTATAGGATTTAGGGGCAAGTATGATGTTTAATCTACGTTCATACCATTTATTGTTTGTGTGTGTGTGTGTGTGTATATGTATGTATATATATATATATAT
>NW_015609899.1:0-661 GCF_001515605.1 Sinocyclocheilus anshuiensis | reverse complement strand
GCGACCTGAACGCAGCGCCTTAGACCGCTCGGCCATCCTGACATACTGTACGTAATTACGTCATCACGTTAAATAGTAATAACACATTGATAACATCGTTTTTTCACTTCTAGTACAGTTTTATGCGTTAAAATGTTGTTGTTTGCGACTTATGATTAAATTATACAATTAAGGATGTTTTATTAAATTACTTTTAAGTATTTACGTTACCAATAACTTGTAGATATGTGATCAAAAACTTGTTAAGGAATGAATTGAAATAAGCGTTCTTATTTAATGAAAAACAGTCACTAACAACACCATTTCAATGTATAAAACGACTAACCGTGACGATCACCGGCTTAACCAACTGCGAAATATGTTTGCTAGGTTCTCTGTTACCGTATATGTTGCTACGTTTTCACTTCTGCACATTTTACCTGTAGCATAGTTGATACTGTCAACCTGTCTTCCATCCGGGCCCGTTATATTTCATTTCCTAGCAACTTTTCGCTGGCAAACCGAGTCTGAAAATGATTTGGGAGCGACTACACTCGGTTGTGTCACTATCACACAAACAGTTGCCTTTCACTCTAACAAATGTAGAGTGACGCATTTAGTACTAATTGAAGACGATACATCTTCGTTTCGAAGCACTCCAGAGCCCTCTGCTGGTCAAAGA
>NW_015609898.1:0-661 GCF_001515605.1 Sinocyclocheilus anshuiensis | reverse complement strand
GCATCTATTCCCTTTCTGTTGAACTGCAGAGTGAGTTGTAGCAGTGCATGTGTGAGTTGGGGGGCGGGTATTTGAGGAAGGTTTTGTGATCTTGGCTCACCTTTGTACTTTACCTTTTGAGATGGTTTCCTCTTGAAACAAAGAAAGAGGAGAAATCTCCTGTGGTGGCAGCATCCGATGAGGCAGCATATTGGTATCTGTGAAAAAGCTAATCTCTAGACAAAAAGCAGCCGTTTTTTTCCAGAAAGGGAAGGGCAAAGAGGGAGGAATTTATTCTGTGAACACTTCAGATATTCCAGTGTGCTATTGAAATCTATAGTAGGTGTGGTTGAATGTGAATTTATTGCTTTAGGTTGCTCTTTGAATCCACTCTATAGAGTTGATTTGATGTGACTGTTACTTCATCGGTTTAAACTTCTAGCTACGTTTTTTTGGTACAACGGTTCTACCTCAATCTGAAACCGCGTCTCTGGTAGTGCACGGATACAATAAGTATGTACACGCAAGTAGACTCAAAGCGAGGAAACTTCATAAAGTGTATCAATACAGTGAGCGAAACGCACCGAACTAACATGGGAGTCTCACTTTACAAGAGAAAGCTCTGGAGGCTTGACTGGTGCCATTGTAAAGAATGTGAACTGCAAATTTTCGCTTTTTTTTT
>NW_015609897.1:0-661 GCF_001515605.1 Sinocyclocheilus anshuiensis | reverse complement strand
TATATATATATATATCTATATATGTAATATTTTTATTATATAATACAATGTATATTATTCATTATAACATTTTTTTTTAGGTCTGGAAATCTGAAAATTAAAAAAAAATCCATGCATTTCCAAGTTTTCCATGCCTGTAGGAACACTGTAAATCATGTTGGACATGATTTGAACCATGTCTCAGGTGGGCATAATATTTTTTCCTTTTTAAGATCCTTGCACACTTAGTCCAAAATTTTTGCATGCATTTTTCGGATTCGTCATCCTCTCCTATCAAAAAAATTGTTTTTTTTATACGACAGACGAAAGTTTTGGAGGCAGTGTGTAAATGTGATTGACACAATGTGAGGTTGTATTTATTTTATAACGTGCGAAAATTTTGGACGAGAATTTCGGACCCAGTGTGCAAAGACCTTTAGTCCAAGTCATGGGCCTTGGGTTCCCGCTTCTAAGTAAAGAATAACATTACAACTAAAACAGTGTTCAACTTGGCCTGTTTCACACATGTACATAAGCAGCACACAAACAGCATTTTTTCCCCAGTAAATCTGCCTGAATCCAAACACAACCACCTCTACGTTGCATTACCATTTGGATGCAGTTGTGCTCCTCATAATATAAAAGGGATAGTTCACCCAAAAATGAAAATGTGATGTTTATC
>NW_015609896.1:0-661 GCF_001515605.1 Sinocyclocheilus anshuiensis | reverse complement strand
CTCCAGCTTTTCACATCGCCGACACCGTCAACATAACAGATGCCACTGTAACGGCACTCCCTCCCTCAGTGTTTTCACATTTCCTTCTCAGTCCCTCTGTTCTTATCTTTATCTATCAGTCTATTTAAGCCTCCCTGTGGTTAGCCAGCCCCTGCTTGCCCTCTTTTGCTCCCCTCCTCTTTCCTGCATCCCCACACCCCCCTCCACACCCCCTATTTGGCTCTCTCGCTCCCTCCATCCCTCCATTTGTTTTTCTGCTCGGCAGCAGACAGCAGGATTGCAGCTGAAGACAGGTTGCTGCTGCGTTTTCTCGCCAGAAAGAAAGAAAGGATTACCGTCCAGAGGCTGCACCGCGACGAGGCAAGTCAGTCTTGTTTTTCTGCACGCTTTCGGTCTCGATCTCCTGAGATGCGGGCAACGGATTAGAGGGTTTGTGGGTGATGTATGGGGCTTAGTGCGTGCGGTGGATGCTTCATATATAGGCTAAAGGGTTGGATTGGGGGTGGGGTCGGGGTTGTAGTGGGGTTGAGTCGGGGGAAAGAATCCGAAAAAAGAGCGAAAAATCGAACACTTCAGTCACATCTCGTTCACAGGGACAGATGGCTCCTGACTGAGGAACTTTCTCATCGGTATGATTTATTTTCAAGCCATTGTCTAGAGT
>NW_015609895.1:0-661 GCF_001515605.1 Sinocyclocheilus anshuiensis | reverse complement strand
GTAGATGTTTGTGAAAGATGTTTTCTCTGTTTTGGAGGGATGATCCTTTTAAAATCGCACCCTATTGCATCAAAATTTGTTAATACTTTACTATAGTTAGGGGTGGATCATTTTATCAGCTGTACATATATACATATTACTGTTATAGTTTTTATTAATAACCATTGCTGTATAGCTGATAACATTGTCTAGTGCTCTTATGAATGTTTTTAGCACCCCTTAATGTTTTAAGTATTATTTACTTTATTTATTATTTTCTATGCACGTTAGTGATTCTAGAGAGCAGCGTGTAAACGGGACTTTTATTTTGGTTTTGTGGCGTGACGTCATAAGGCTGCGCTCCTGCTTCTGTTGAGATTCGGATGAAGACAGGTTTGTGTTTTTAAGCATTTAAAGGGTTTAAATAGATATTAATCGTTCAGTCAATTTGGCAGCAACTGTAAAATTAATTAGTTGTTATTGCGTGTAGCATTGTAATGCTTTATCTAACATTAATAAAGGATATGCTGTGCTTGTAAAGCTCACGAGGCGCAGAAAATGTGCGTCTCATTTCGCTCGGTATATCGTGGATCAGTTTATCGTGAACACGAATTCAGTCACTGGCCCGTAGAGATGATGGAGAAACGGAGCTTTTCCAAACTACGAGTCAACTGAATCAATT
>NW_015609894.1:0-661 GCF_001515605.1 Sinocyclocheilus anshuiensis | reverse complement strand
GAGCTCAATAAGGACACTTCTGAGATGTTTTACTAGCTTAAAATCATGTAATAATGAACTCTGCAACACTGACACCATTTCAAAGGAGCTTCACAGTAATGCACAGGTAAATAAAAATCTGTAGTGTATAAAGCGCTATATATAAAAAAAAAAAACTAAATTGACAATTTCTATTTTACATGCTTTTTACCCAGGGATGATGATATGTCAAAGTACAAAACCCGCCTTACTCTGTACTCGAAAGCCCTGTGCACCGATATGTCCAACCATCATTTTATATCCGGCATTTGGGTGACGCTTTAGTACATCTTCTACCAAAGCGTCCAGTTCAGCGTCCTCCAGAGTTGAAAACAGGTCGCTTACTCTATGAGAATAAAATAAACCCATTATCAACCACACAACACAAATATAAACACTAATGTGAAAGCTAAGTAGGTTATAAGGCTAGGCTACTAGGCTAGGAGCTGCTGCTTACCTTAAACCATGTTGCGCCATCCTATTCCGGATAGTTCTTTCACAGACGCCAAACAACTTTGCAATGTTTCCAGCAGTTTGGCCCATTGAGAGATAAGTCTCAATTGTGCTTATCGGAAGCAAGTACGATGGACGTCCCATTGTAGTACAATCTGACTCGCACAGATTTTGAATGTGCTGGGAAATA
>NW_015609893.1:0-661 GCF_001515605.1 Sinocyclocheilus anshuiensis | reverse complement strand
TAAAGTTGAAAAAGTGAAAAAGCATAATAGCACCCCTTTAAAAATGGCCCTTGTGAGAGATGGAGCAAAATAAAACAGTGATGTTCCTGTGTAATACTAACACTCGTCCGATAAGAGTTTGTTTGTTCAAAGTAAAGTTATTTAAATGATAGATACGACTACATAAGCTATAACAGGAACCACAGTTCAACGTTTATTTAATGTTTTTAAGAGATTAAAAGAGGTATAGACACTTGATGGATAATTTTAAGTTTTCACTTCCTTAATTTATGTCTAAGGGTGTTTTTTTTTTGTTCATGAAAATGCCCATTAATCATGAAGGAAGCATTGTTTGATAGTGATAATAATGGGCATTTCTCTTGTTATTTAATGACATAAGCTTTTCTTAGTTTTGACAACGGATCCAGCATCACATAGACATTCCAGCAACACTAATGCTTGACTTTAGGTCATGTGCCACATTGTCCAGATTGACCTGCCAAACCAGCAGCTAGTAAACAAAAAGCCTCTTCATGACATTGCATCACAACATTTAAATACTAGACCAATTTCACAATAACATGGAACATGGCTCACAGCATGACATTAAGGCCTCCTGTATGCTCAGATGTGTAACAGGTGTTTTGAGACCCCGTCCCCACCCTCTGTGTCTCTCTGATGT
>NW_015609892.1:0-661 GCF_001515605.1 Sinocyclocheilus anshuiensis | reverse complement strand
GAGAGAGAGAGAGAGAGAGAGAGACAGGGGTAGGGCCAACAGTTGGATTTTTTTGTATGTATAAAGGCTTTTTTAATATACCAATATGCAAGAACAAGCCAAAAAATAAAAATCTCAGTTAAACGTAATAACATACTATGCCAACTGCCATACTGAAACAAAATTTGATATTGATTTATATTTGATTAAATTTTTTTGTATTATTTATTATTTAAGGCCAATAATTTTACTGATGAAATATTATTTTTTTAAGGAAAGATAATTGTTTTGTTGAAGATGATAAATTGAAGTTTTTATCTTGAAGAGATATTTTACCTGTATGTATGTGTGTGTATACAACAAAACACAAAGCAATATATTTGACTTGTTTCCAGTAAATAGCTATAATGTATAATTCCTAAAAAAAATCCTTAAAACTACATAACTTTTACCAGAAAATCAGCATTGCATAAGATTTTCGGAGAATGTATTGTGATACAATTATTATACGTTTATTACACATACAATTACTTCAGCTTATTCCATTGGCAGAAGTGGTGTTTGAAACACATTTTACTTCCGTATTGCAACTTTTTTTGGTCAGACTTTATTTTAAGGTCCAATTTTTGCTATTAAAAAACCATTAACTACGACTTTTGCCTCAATAAACTCTTAATTTGCT
>NW_015609891.1:0-659 GCF_001515605.1 Sinocyclocheilus anshuiensis | reverse complement strand
CTCATTCTGATGGCACCCATTCACTGCAGAGCATCCATTGGTGAATTAAAGCATTTATAAATTTTTCATTTTTGGGTAAACCATTCCTTTAACATTTCCCCCTCCAGTTAAAATGATTTTGAGCTGCACTTTGAACTGTAATGTCTGATTTGTTTTGAAATACTATGAAATAATTTACCCATATCTGTCGACCCCAATGACAAAATGAGCCAACCACTTCCCATTAGATGAGAAAGAAGGTAAATATCAAGTGATAATGCATAGAACTGCATAAATGGGAAGATTCATAGTATCAGGAGGCAGACAACATCACTGGTAATCTAGAAGTCTAGTCTTTTAAAAAAGAACAATTAAAACTCAGCACAGTTTGCCTGATCCTTCACCCTGGATCTGATTAATCGGATTAATACTTAATACTCATTGCAGTTTCACACATCACATGTGAAACAATAGAAGAACACGTCTAATGCAAGAGAGAGAAAACATGCAGGGAAAGAGGAGAGAAGGGAGAGAAAGAAAACAAGCGTCAGGCGAACAGCATGTTTTTCATGCACTCCTGTCTGAAATGTCAAGATGTATTCCCCATCAGTGTGAAGATACACTGACATACCGCCAAGCCTGAACACACACACACACACACACACACACACACACACACA
>NW_015609890.1:0-661 GCF_001515605.1 Sinocyclocheilus anshuiensis | reverse complement strand
GTTTGCAACCCATTTTACTTCCATTCTTCAAAATATTTCAGTGTGAAGCAAGAAAAAAACGATTTTATCCATTGTGAATTGATTGAACTGTGAAGAGTATATTATGGGCAGTAAGTCTCTGAATGTGCATTAGGAAAATAAAAATGTTAATATCATATTGACTTTAAATACAAGAATTATGATCATTTTATTTCCTTTTCTCTTTGAATGTATAACACAAGATGGCCTATAAATGCCATGTTGCATAAAGAAGCTGTTTCTGATTGAATATGCTTGTGTGTGCTGAAAAATACACGGAATGACATATACAGGAAGAAGAGTGCATTGGGACAGACAATAATAGTGCTTATAACAAGGGAGCTGTTATTGCGCTTGCCAAGAAAAATACACTTTTTTTTTTGGTCTATAACAATGAATGATACTGCATTTTGGAAACTAAAAATCCCTGTGAGGTTGTGATTGACCTATAACCGTTTGTGTAACAGTTTGAATGCAACAAATCGTCTGCTACTCGAAGCCGTTTAAAACCCGATCTGATGAAAAAAAGAGCCTTACAGTATGTTAAAAATCATCAAGTTTACTTTACCCAGAGCGTTGCTGATAAACATACAACATCGCCTCCACTAAAATCCACATTTTGTGCCTTAAAGGTTAAACGAGA
>NW_015609889.1:0-661 GCF_001515605.1 Sinocyclocheilus anshuiensis | reverse complement strand
TATAGTCGTGGTGTACATTACACTTTCATAAAATATATGGTTGCGCAAAGAGTTGCAGTTCTTGGTGGATTGTATTTAAACACCGAATTGAATATAGAGCTGCTTTTGTGCTGTATTGCATCATTTTGACAATTGTGCAAAAAAACTGAAAGACAGACAAAGCTGGTAGAAAAAAAAACTTACTGTCATTTTCACATTTTCCCCTTCCTTTCCTCAAGGCTCTGAGGTCTCTAGATGCAGGAAGAAAACTCAGTGGCACATCCCAAAGCTCTTTATTTCAGAGGGATTATCGATGGCTTGTCAGCAAGTTGGACGGGTCGGTTGAAGGAAAAACATAAACATCAGCCTCATAGTTTGTCTGTAAGCCAGAGGATGTAATTTCACATTATTCAAATATGGATTGCTTGCTGCGTCTGTGGCTGGAAAAGCTTTCTTTTTGCCTGTATTTATTTGATCTGTGATCAAAAGAGTTTGACTACATATTCTGAGAAAATGGCATTAACTCAAACATCCCCCCAAAATAAACATTATATCTTACATTTAAATGTATATTTAGATATATTTCAAATGTAAGGTTTTTTATTATTATTCAGCGAATGTTTGCATTTTTGATTCACACACGTATATTTAAGACCGTTAAGATTGTGTTTGCTCTTTTTTT
>NW_015609888.1:0-661 GCF_001515605.1 Sinocyclocheilus anshuiensis | reverse complement strand
AAAAAAAAAAAAGTTAAAAGTGAAATACGCTTTAGAGAAGTACAATAATTTTGATGTGTTGACTAACATACTAAAGCACATGTAAAGTAGTTAGTAATGTAATCTATGTTTCTCATTTTAGGCAATGAATTCTGACGACTTTTAGATTAATTTCAGATTACATTTTTACCTTGTTTTAAACTCACCGTTAAACGTTACCATACTGATATAAAAAAGCAAAGAAAAAGAAAATATATTCCTTTTTTTTTATATCGACATCATAAAATGCATTAAATATTACATTAAACCAGGGTTTCTCAACCTGGGCTAAATGTAAGAACTGTTGTGGGTTTGTGAGTTGATACAAATCTAATAATTAATTAAATCATAAAAAGTACAATAAATTATTTAAATTCTTTAACACTAAAAATAGAAATGTTTCATTTGTTACCTGCATGTCAATGTGACTATTAAGTGACATAGAACTGTAAACATGCAAATGTATTGTTAAATTATTGAAATATTCACTTCCTCAGAGATATTTCAAGTAAATATTTAATGTCAAAGGGGTTTGGCTGACAAAACCATATGGGAATCCTAATAAACATGAAAACAACGACATTACATCCCCAAAGTCTTTCAGGTTTGAAATATTTTTGTCCAGACTTCCAGAATCAACAGT
>NW_015609887.1:0-661 GCF_001515605.1 Sinocyclocheilus anshuiensis | reverse complement strand
TTATATTTTGTGTTTTTTATTTTAATTTTAAAGAATTATTATTTTTTTTTATTAGTTTTTGGTTGTTTAAAACAGTTTTATTAAGTTTTATTAATTTGAAGTTTATTAGTTTTAGTTATTTCAGTACTTCAACAAAAAGAAAATGAAAAATGCAGCCTTGACAGCTAGCTAAAATAAAATAAGTTTATTTATTGCATTATAATGTTATAAATGAGAGTTGTGCGCGGCCGCTGTACCTCATGCACACGGATGCTGTCGCTCGGCTCGGACAGTTTCATTGGCGTGGAGCGCTGAGACGCCGGCCCATCTTCCTCGCGCTCTTCCTCTGAGTCATCCTCAGAGCTGCTGGAGATCTGCTCCTCGCTTGGAGGAGGAGGAGTGCTGGCCACCATCTTCCTCTGCAACACTACCTCCTCCTTACTGGACTTACTGCTGAGAGACCAGACCAGCACCTCATCCACAAACTCATAAAACACTCAGAGGCACTCTGAACAGGAAAAACACTGCAATCAATGGAAACAAATCAACTCTGACCTACTGAACTTTCAGAGCCAGGGTTATATCATTAACTAAAACTAAAACCATAACAAACACATTTTACATTAATTATATTAACAATTAATAATTAATTACATTATTTGCTTATATTACTTTTTTTTTT
>NW_015609886.1:0-661 GCF_001515605.1 Sinocyclocheilus anshuiensis | reverse complement strand
TATTTTTCATTCAATCCACTTTTTTTGCAAAATGGAAATTAATCCCTTTTGTGATGAGAGTATGATTTTTGTATGAGAATGATTTTTATTGAATTTAATTGGACAGTGGATTTATATTTCCCATTTATTGGGTTTATATTTATTGCTTTGCATGGGACTGCATTAGGAGCATAAATGTTAAAATAACAACAACAAAAAGATTTTACTTAGCATAGTATTATGTTTTACAATAATATTAAATATTTTTGTTTAGCATTAATATTAGATACATTTAAAATGCTGCTTTAGAAAGTAGCTTCCTATGTAGATAAATCTGATTTTGTTTAGGACAAGATCAAAAATGTCTCTATTCTTCTAAACATTCTTCTAAAGCAAAATCTCAGTTCATGTTAGTCAAGCAAGGCAATAAGGGAGTGCAGGTTATTTTTGTCCTTTGGGCATTTGTCACATTTAGCAACAAGCTATGTTTTTACCCAAGGTCAAATAGAGCTGCTTTCTCAGGAAGTTGACCTATGGTGGCCGTACAACCTACAAGAAATTCTGTCGCAGTCTCTCATATATAATTTACGTCTGATGCTCTTTTACTGCAAGACCTTTAAAATTAGATTATCCTCAGACAGGAATGCAATATCCATGGAAAAAGTTTTTTTTTTTTTTTTTT
>NW_015609885.1:0-660 GCF_001515605.1 Sinocyclocheilus anshuiensis | reverse complement strand
AAAAAACAAAACAAAAAACAGCCCATCCAAAACAAACACACAAAAATAAAGGTTTTTAGCAAATACAAAAATGAAAAATAAATATTATAATAATTTTGAGACTGAAAAAAAACAAAATCTCCTCATGTAGTGTACTGTTTAAAAATGTACAAATTTTGTGTACATTTAAAACAAAACTATTTTATCACAAATGTATGGAGGTTTTTGGCTTATAGTCCTCATAAAAATAAAATAACTTGTGTTGTGGATTCAAGTGGCTGTGGATAAAAGCATCTGGTAAATGCGTTAAACGTAAATAAGTCCTGCGCCCATATTTCATGCATTTTCTGCCAGTTAGAGCTATGCAGCAAGGCCAATAGCATGTTAACATGCATAACGAGTAACCACAGTGAACATTTGAACATCTCTGAATTCATTTGCTATATTTAGTGTGAGCTTGAAGTGCTCAATTAGAGGCGAAACCCATCACAGAGCAACACACTAATTACAGAGTGTATAAGGGCAGTTTCACATATACAACCTATTCAACATACAGTAGAGAAAGGACGGAGGCCTGATTCTGATACTTCCACAAAAATACACAACAGTAAGTTGAAAGGGAAACATCCGTCACACATGTTGCATGAAAGATGGTATGATAATTGCATGGCTGGGTGGAGT
>NW_015609884.1:0-660 GCF_001515605.1 Sinocyclocheilus anshuiensis | reverse complement strand
GTTTGACCTCTGACCTCTCTGATCTTGACCCTGTCTGCTCTTTCCACTCTTCCTCTGAATGATTTTGAACTCTGGCTTCAAGCTCTAAATCTCTGGATGAGTAAGTGCAATCAATACAGTCAGGTGGAGTAAATGAGGAAGGTGAAAGTCAGTCGGCTGGTCAACAGACAATCTGGCACAAGGTTTTCTATACAGACGGTCATGGACTGACACTGCTGTGTATTTATTTGAATTATTAGGTTTTTCCCCACCCATCTATTATTGTAATATCAACTATTTTCGATAAACCCACCCGTAAATTATACATTAAAGAAAACACAGTTTGGTTGCTTTTACATCTAAAACCCAAATTAGTTATAAAATAAAGATCATCTATAATTTTAGTCTAGATAAATAAATCACAGTAGTTTAGCTCTATTATCTTTTCCTTCAAGAAACATCATAAATGCAATTTATTGATTAGTTATTTTTTAGTAAAAAGAAAATAAAAAATGTATTACCATTCAAACAGTTGAGGTCGTTTTGAAAGATTTTTTTGGTCTTTTATGTATTAAATAATCTATAAAATGTTTAATTTATACAATTAAAAAGAAACTTTCTATTTTAATATATTTAAAAATTTTAATATATTTTATTTGAAATAGAATTATTTTTGTAACA
>NW_015609883.1:0-659 GCF_001515605.1 Sinocyclocheilus anshuiensis | reverse complement strand
CACACACACACACACACACACACACACACACACGTATTTGTTATAAATTGGCTTTAGTTTTATCCCAACAACCTGTATGTGAACTGGAAAATAAAAAATGAGTAATGTTGACCTGTAATAAAAATGACCATGTGTTTAATCTTCTCCTTAGTTTGTATATGATGAATATTCACCAGTTTAGACAGATGTCGATTGTATGTGGAGGGAGGTGTGCTGACAGAGAGAGGAAAGGAAACAAGATGAGGAAACTGCAAGAGAGAGAGAGAAATCAAAGGGAAAGGATATTAAATTAGAGGATACACGTGATTAAATCCGATTAGCAAGCCATTTATCAAACATTAGTGCAAATACACACATTACTGCAGAGATAAGAGTTGACTCTGGTTGACTGGGACAAAAATGTACAGTTTTATAATCATTTTCTTTTCGGTGCCTGATCTGGATGACAGCTATTTAGCACAGTTCAGCAGCTGCAGCAAACATAGATGTTTAAGTGTTTTAACCATACTTATATTTACACATTTGGAGTTTAAAGTCTCTAATGCTCTCAAAGGCTTCATTTGTTTGATGAAAAATTCAGTAAAAACAGTAATGTTGTGAAATATTATTAAAAGAACTCTTTTCTATTTTAATATATTTTAAAATGTAATTTATTCCTG
>NW_015609882.1:0-660 GCF_001515605.1 Sinocyclocheilus anshuiensis | reverse complement strand
GCAGAATGACCTCACCTCTACCTGGAGCACCAATCATCACATGGCCAACATATTCGACTTCACGCTGGACGAGCTGCAGAGTTTGAAGAGGTGAATTGAACTTTATTGACTCGACACAAAAGGTGTTATTTGCAACAAAATCATACAAGTACAAAGATGAATTTTCACTATTTTACTTTAGCTTTAGCGGATGAATTAGGACTTGGTACTGGTATGAAATTAATATAGAAATAAATAGCATATTAATATAGAATTCAACAGATATGTATTATTATATTATGTATTTACAGTGTTTCCCACAGGATTTTGTGAGACATCTAGGGGGGGAAATGTTGTGCATTTTAAAGTTAAATTAATTAGTCTGGTGCACTTTAAGAGTTTAAAATTAAGAGCTCCAACCAATGTTCAGTGTCCAAAATGAACAGATTATAATGTCTTTGCGTTGACTTGTACCTGAACTTTATAGTTAATGCAAACCTCTTTTTAGTTGTGATATAGTGTCTCAGTCTACATTACATTCACAAAATACTATTAATAAGGCAAATAATATTACTATTTTAATACATCTGCACTGTAAAATTAATGTAAATGAAAAATTAATTTAATTCATAATACTCTACAGTAGGAAAAAATTACAATACTTTTTTCTTAATTTCTTCT
>NW_015609881.1:0-660 GCF_001515605.1 Sinocyclocheilus anshuiensis | reverse complement strand
TTGGTACCGAATACTGAAATTTTGGTACCGTGACAACACTATGTATAACTATGTATTATTTTAACTAAGTATTATATGTAGGGCTGGGCGATAAATTGATAACGATAATTATCACGGTATAATTTATCGATAAAACGATAACAAGAGTTCAATAAATGTTTGTATGTTCATGCACCAGAAGCAGAACGAAACGGCGCTACTCATTTGAATCACACCACACAGCATTTATTGGCTCAAAATTCAAACGGCAGCGCAGCACGAACAAACTAGAGCAGATGCATTTACTCACTGATAAATCTCAGTCACGTGACTAAACAGCTAAACAGTGCTGTGAGATCCAGTGTGAAGTGCTTGAATTCAGCAAAGAACACAAATGACTCTGTGATTAAACTAGTTTAAAGTCAGATGAAACAATGCTGACAAACAGGAGAAACACTGTGCGCAATGATACAATCAGAAGGCTTTTCAATCTACAAATCGCCATCATTGACCATGGATTACTATAGTAACACTAACTGCAACATGGTATTGTGGCAAAAATATGAGATATTCATATTGAATTTTATTATATTATTAATGTAGACATGCATTAAATGTATTAAAGGAGTAATGGAATATAATTAGTGCTGGGCGGTATACCGGTTCATACCGAATACCGGT
>NW_015609880.1:0-660 GCF_001515605.1 Sinocyclocheilus anshuiensis | reverse complement strand
GTTCTCAGGCATGACCAGGCCGATGTAGTAGGGCATGATGGCAACGACGTCAATTACACTCATGACCGAGCGCATGAACTTGCAGCGGCTGGGCGCGGCGAAAAGCCTCATGACGTATTCGAATGTGAAGATGAGGACGCAGGCCGTGTCCATGCAGAAAAACGGCAGCGAGTACTTCTCGCCACATGGCAAGTCTTTCTTGCTGCCTTTGAGGGGTCGGCAGGGGACAGTTTCCACCACGTTTGCTATAACCGAGACGGCAATGAAGAAACCTGTGACATAGTAGAAAACGAGAGCCATGGTGCTCGTGTGGGGGTTTTCAAAGGCGCGCCACAAACGTTCCCGATGTGTGCTGTGTGGTGGCAAAGGGGTGTCCGTCGCCATCTCGGCCTCCGTGTCCTCGGCCAAACGTTCCTGGTTCTCTTTCTTGCGATCCCTGTACTCTTCCATGCAGCAGTCGCCGATAATGTCCGGCACGATGCCGTAAAACGCCAGCTCCTCGTCGAAGGCCTGAATGCACTCCTGCCTCGGGTAGTGAAGCTTGCCAGTGCGGTAGAAGTTCAAAATGTGCCGAAACATCTCCGGGTCCCTGTCGAAGAAATACTCCTGAGTGTCCTCGTTGTAGAAAAACTCCTTTTCCGAGCTGCCCAGCAGAGTGTC
>NW_015609879.1:0-660 GCF_001515605.1 Sinocyclocheilus anshuiensis | reverse complement strand
ATTAACTGAAAGCATGGAGGTCACAAAAATGATTTTTTTTTTTTTTAAATAAAAGGCAAATGGATGTGTTTGGTTAATGGATGCAGACGAGAACATGAAAGAGTGCTTGTGAATTCAAATTAAATAGCAAGGAGGGCATTGTTCTGTTCTCTAGGAGTTTATAATTCCATAAAAGAAAACCAGGCGACTGTGTTAATTGCGCTGTTAAAAGCTGCTAACATCATCAGGAATGACATTGAATGAGTGTCTCAAAAAGTGGCGGGATAATAATTAAGAAGTGCACATTAATCAGGTTAGATTGGGCATGAATAGACATGTGTAAAGTGATTAATTGAATCATTACTGTGGTCCTCTACCCTAGTTTTCTTTTCCTCAGAGGTTATTTACAAAAGGCTGAAGTTACTGATGCTTGGACGTGGCATATTTTTAGCTAAATGAATCATTTCATCAATCTGTCTGTAAACTCATCCTTCACTGATGGTACTAGTTGGAATCGCACTCTGACGGGAATCTTAATTTCTGTTTATGAAAGCTAGTGCTAGTGATTGAATAGTGATTGATAGAAATAAGGAATCAACCATGCATGTAGATGCACATATTGTGATATATTATTACAAATCCAAATAACTGTTTTCTATTTTCTGTATTTTAAAATAGAAT
>NW_015609878.1:0-660 GCF_001515605.1 Sinocyclocheilus anshuiensis | reverse complement strand
GTGTAAGAATCATAAACTTTTGTTGGTCACAGAGCTTATTTTCTACTATAATCTAAAAACCAAAGAAAAAATCCTGTTGCGAGTATTTGCAGCACATTTCTGTACTTCGTTGTGCTGTTGGTATTTGCAACGGGTTTCTGTATTTGGTTGTGTTTTGTTTATTTGCAGCACGTTTCTGTACTTGGTCACGCTACGAGTATTTGCAGCGCATTTCTGTATTTGGTTGTGTTGTAAGTATTTGCAGCGGGTTTCTGTATTTGGCTGTGTTGTGCGTATTTGCAGTGCGTTTCTGTGTTTAGTCACTTTGTGAGTATTTGCAGTGTGTTTCTGTATTTAGTCGCGTTGCAAGTATTTTTTGTGCATGTGTTGTCAAACTGACGACGATTTTTTCTTAATTTGCTGGTGTTTTATTATTATTATTATTATTATTTTTAAGCGTTGAGCTCTCTCGGCCACTGTACTGTCTGAAATGAATAAAGTGAAGACCAACTGAGTGACATGATTTAATTTCACAATGTTAAGCAAGCACTGCTTTGTTTACGGTTTGTAAATCCACAATTCTAGTTCCCTTTCAGTCGGTCACTCTCGACGTCACTTCAGTAATGTCCAATGAACTGGGATCTCGCTTAGAGAGACCAATCCCCTTCGAGTGTAAACTAA
>NW_015609877.1:0-660 GCF_001515605.1 Sinocyclocheilus anshuiensis | reverse complement strand
TTTATTTATTTATTTACAGTAGCTGCTTTACAGCAGAATTGGTCTCTGTTTGCATCTTTGAATATTTTTTTTTAAGTTAATCCCTGTAAAGCTGCTTTGAAACAATCTGCATTGTATAAAGCGCTGTATAAATAAAGGCGACTCACATAGATCATGTGTGTCACCTCTCGTAATGTAACGCACATTTATCCTAAACACCTGCTTACTGTTCGACTCACAATGACAGAGCACAAAGGCGTTCCCATCGGAGTATGAGACTCTGAAAGATGCAAACAAACAAACAATAAATAAATAAATAAAAGGCCAAATTAATTCTATTTATTTATTTATTTTTATCCCCTTGATATGTTTTCTTTTTTTTTCTCTTTATTTCCTTTGATGCTAATATGATAATGTGAGTACATTGCATAAATCCTCTTATCCTCTTTATATTTCTATGTAAATGTTCTTGTTCTCGTGTAAATATCAAAGAAATTCTGATTTTCCATTTCATGACCCCTTTAAATTCCTGTTTGTTTATGTATGTATGTGGGTCAAAGACGAAAAAGGGTTTAATCATAAAAACAATAAGTGTAATACTGCATTAAATTGTTGCTGTTTTTCCCAATTTTTTTTTAAGTTTTCTGTTTAATTTAATTGCAATTTAGTTTTTGTTTTTCT
>NW_015609876.1:0-658 GCF_001515605.1 Sinocyclocheilus anshuiensis | reverse complement strand
GTAATGCAATTATAGGAATAATTTAAAATGAAACTACTCATTTTAGTGTAATGCAAAAGAAAGTTTATTATTAAAATTGTAAATCGTTTTTTTGTAAACATTTTTAAATATATGTAAATCTATATAAATCATTTTTGTCAATTATTTATATAATATTAAAACTTTTAAAAATGTATGCTGATTGAAATGCAAAAAATCTAAATAATAGAAAAAGTGAAATGTAAAATAAATGCTATTTATTTAATAAATATATTTATTTGTAATTATATACTATATTTATTTATAATTAAACGAATGATTTCTATTAATTACCTATATATATATATATATATATATATATATATAGGTAATTAATAGAAATCATTCGTTTAATTATAAATAAATATAGTATATAATTACAAATAAATATATTTATTAAATAAATAGCATTTATTTTACATTTCACTTTTTCTATTATTTAGATTTTTTGCATTTCAATCAGCATACATTTTTAAAAGTTTTAATATTATATAAATAATTGACAAAAATGATTTATATAGATTTACATATATTTAAAAATGTTTACAAAAAAACGATTTACAATTTTAATAATAAACTTTCTTTTGCATTACACTAAAATGAGTAGTTTCATTTTAAATTATTCCTATAATTGCATTAC
>NW_015609875.1:0-660 GCF_001515605.1 Sinocyclocheilus anshuiensis | reverse complement strand
TGGGGGCCACCGTACTCTATCCCATTGCTCGTAATTAAGCACAGTGTGGCAATCCTAATGAATTTAATGGCTCTGTTGCTATGGATACTAGATAAGATGCAACTCTTTAGCCTTCAGTGTGGTTGGTTTCTTCAGTTCTTCATCAGCTCACCTCATCCTCTTCCTCCTCCTCATAACACTTAGCGATAAATGGGATGCAGATCCGTTTGAATGTGGGAGACGGTGTGACAATGCTAATTACGTTACACCAGTTGTGCTAATGAGAGGCGTGGCGATACTCAGCGTCGTTATGAGTGTGCAAAACTGTTCACCTCGGTAACTGTCTCTGGCTTGTCAAACTTTCTCAACACTGCCTTCTTGTCAGTTTGCACCCAAACATACTTCATGAATGTTCTGAAAACATTTACAATTGTAAATGAAAATAATAAAAACGTTTTAAATAAAAACTTTCATACACAAGTAATAAGTCAAGTAATAAGACATCATTATATATATCAAATGATTATTTCATCATGGACGTAAAAACATTTGAATACAATTTTTAATTGAATGAACCAAGTGATAAGAAATAATTATTAAATATTAAAGAATGATTTATTAAATATAAGTATTTAAAAAAAATGACAAAAGGTAATACTGTATATAAAAAATAGATAGGTA
>NW_015609874.1:0-660 GCF_001515605.1 Sinocyclocheilus anshuiensis | reverse complement strand
CTCAGTGCAAGGCGCAGGACTTCTCATCACCATGTCCATTCTATCGACATCATCACCATTGCACTCTGAAACAGATGATGATGAATTCTGGGAAATCTCCGTATCTTTCTCCGTGCCACCCTGGCGCGGGTCAGGAGTGGCTTATCAGCGTGCATGAGATCCTGGATGAGTGTGAGTGTACGTAGTATGTGTTCATGCTTTTGTTGCGGTGTTTAGAGCGCTTTTGGTGATTTCGAAGTACGTGTGTAGATATTTGTGCACTGAGTGGTGTGTAGCTGTTTCGCTAGTTTGTTGTATAGAAATGCAATGTTCATGGTTGCGTTAATAACTCATTTTATGCACTGTTTCTTTTGGGTAAATGAAGACATGCAACATTCATGTGAGGTAAAAGGCTGACTGAAAATGAAAGGTGAATGTATGTGGTGCTGCTCAATGTATTTGTATTTTTTTTTTCGCTCCAGATAATGGTTTTATAAGGTTTCTGGGTCCTAACGAGCTGTAGAAACACATCCGAACATCTTTTGAACCTAAATTATCTGACATACCAATTCAACCAGGACTTTGATTTGACCACCCAAAGAAAAGCAATGGTTCCAGACGAAAGTGACTGTCATGTGAGTTGCAGTTCTGACAGAGATGCACCCTTTGCTCCTGTTGTCG
>NW_015609873.1:0-660 GCF_001515605.1 Sinocyclocheilus anshuiensis | reverse complement strand
ATAAAAAACTGCATTAACACGCGATAAAATAATTGTCGGCGTTAACAAATTAGAATGTGCATTTTAGCATTTTTAATTCATTTACACATTTTTCAGCTGCTGGATTGCGATAACATGTTAACTTGCCCAGCCCTAAAATGTATATATAATACAATAAATAACAAAGAATGAAGACAATGTGTTTATGTTAAAAACCTTCATGAAACACCTCTTACATGAAGATCTTTTCTTATGAGTAAAGTCTTCCACTGGATTGGTCACTTGACACACAGGAAATCACACCTCTGGTTTAACCTTTATCAAAGTGTTTGTTGTCTCTCTGTGACTTTAGCTTTGCTAATATGCATTGTGTATGACGTTTCTCTTGTGGAAACAGAGCTGTGGGTAATTCTGGCTGGTGCGGTTTTAACACTGTTTTGCACATTCAAACCTATGCAGTTGACATTAATATGTCTGTTTATTCAAGTTGTGATAATGCTTTTTACCTTCCCAGTGTTACAAATGTAGAAAAATAAATGTTTCCACAGTTCAAAAACATGGTAACATCTATACGCCTCATGTCATTTTATTTATTTATTTATTTAAAATAAATGGTCATATATTTTTCAAAAGGCTTCTTCTGAAGCTGATCTGATACAATTCATGTAACTACATCTGTAG
>NW_015609872.1:0-650 GCF_001515605.1 Sinocyclocheilus anshuiensis | reverse complement strand
TGTGTGTGTGTGTGTGTGTGTGTGTGTGTGTTTTGTCATCAGATGATTGACAGGTGTGTGTGTGTGTGACTGACGTCTAGTTTGTGTGGATCTGAACGGCTCAGACAGGAAGTAGCGCAGCACAGGGACGAGCCGAGCTGTCAGTGTGCATTAACCGTTCTTCCTGGAGGGAAGTGACATCATCATCATCATTCCCAGCAGCCCCTGTGGCTCACACGTGTGTGTGTTTGCTGTAGTTTCGTGCGCTGCTGCTGTTTGTGTCGGCTTCTGTTTGCTTCATGAGTATCATTTTGGTATAATACATTACCCCGAGAGTATCTTTTACTATTACTGTGTAATACGTTTATATTTCCCCAAAATCCTATTGTATTTTTTTTCCAAATTCTGTTTTTTTTTTTGGGGGGGATTCAATTTTAATGATTTAAAATAAACCTTTAATAATCAAAACAACATGTCTAATCAAATGAAAATATGATGATTCCTTCATGACAGATTCAGGCTGCACTTAATTTAGTTCTGTGCACTTACACTGCTGCTGAAAAGTTTGGGATCAGTAGGATTTTTAAAGATGTTTCTTCTGCTCATCAAGGCTGTGTTTATTTGATAAAAAATACAGAAAAAACAGTAATATTGTGAAATATTATTGCAAT
>NW_015609871.1:0-660 GCF_001515605.1 Sinocyclocheilus anshuiensis | reverse complement strand
CTTAGTTTTGTTAGTATGTTTTTGCTGCTTGATATTGCGGACTGATGTTTGTGTTTGGTCGTAATCATAAAAACACGCTGGTTTGTTGCGCAAGTAGCTTACCCTTACGAAAATTAACTATAAAAAGCCACACAAAAAGACATGGTTATTATTGGTAACCATAAGTTATCAATGGTTTTGCTACACTGAAGTTTAACCAATTAATGTTTTCAAGTAAGTGTAGTGATTATACAAATGGTAATCAATTCGTTAAAAAAAAGACACAAAAAAACATGGTTACTCTACACTTTTATTAGAATAAAAACAAACATTTAATTTTTTTTAGACTTCTGTTGTTCTCCTAGTTGTTTACCTATAGCAGCTAATGAGACCTCCACAGAAAATGACTTGGGCCTACTTCTGCTAGTAAATTAATGAGGTTAGCACCCATGTCCTCACATTTTCAAAGCTCTTTTATTATGACAGATGTGAATACATTTTAAAGTAATTGTCTGTAGATCACAGATGTGTGTGTTATTTGAATTGTGGTGTTTTCACATTAAGCTACTCCTCAAAACTGTGGAAATTGACATTTTGCAGATCAGTGACCTGTTTTTATTATTATTAATTGAGACATGATCGTTTCACCGCATCCATTTGTACGTCTGTCTGAGACTTGTC
>NW_015609870.1:0-660 GCF_001515605.1 Sinocyclocheilus anshuiensis | reverse complement strand
ACTTCTTGGGTCAAATCTTTCACTTTGTTGTCTTCTTGTTGGTAGCGGTAAGGAACTGAGCTCTTTGTGTGCTCCTCTTTGGCCTTGTTCCTCAATAACTCTCGTTCCACTGCTTCCAGTGACTGGAGCCGCTTTTTCATCATGCTGACCTTGGACTGAAGGTCACTGTTTTTCTCTTCCTCTGCTTTCAGCTTAGCTTTGAGCTCGTCCCTCTCCCTAGTGGCAATACACATCTTCTCCTCCAATTCGGCCTTTGACCGCAGAGCTCTCTTGCTCTCTTCGATCAGTTTTTCAGTGACAGTGTTGACTTTGTCTTGTTCTGCCTGCAGTTTACCAGTGCTGTTTTGCACTTTGTCCTCCATCAGCTTTAACTTTTCGGCCATGGCTTTTCTCTCGTCCACTAGCATGACAGTCAGTGTTTTCAGTTTTGTCAGATCCTCTTTCAGTGCCAGCTCCGTCTTCTCCAAATGAACCTCGGTAGCTTCAAGTTCTTTGATTCTGACTCTCAGCACATCTAGTTCATTGGACATGTGTTTAGTCATGGTCCGCTCTTTCTCTAGGTTGCTTTTCAGTGAATTGCACTCCTGCTTACTTTTCCCAAAGGCGTCTTCTAGTTTTTCAAGTTCCATGATTCTGTGATTCAGCTTGTCCACCTCTGCT
>NW_015609869.1:0-660 GCF_001515605.1 Sinocyclocheilus anshuiensis | reverse complement strand
ACTTCTTGGGTCAAATCTTTCACTTTGTTGTCTTCTTGTTGGTAGTGGTAAGGAACTGGGCTCTTTGTGTGCTCCTCTTTGGATTTGTTCCTCAATAATCCTCTTTCCACTGCTTCCAGTGACTGAAGCCGCTTTTTCATCATGCTGACTTTGGACTGAAGGTCACTGTTTTTCTCTTCCTCCGTTTTCAGCTTAGCTTTGAGCTCATCCCTCTCCCTTGTGGCAATGCACATCTTCTCCTCCAGTTCGGCCTTTGACCGCAGAGCTCTCTTGCTCTCTTCGATCAGTTTTTCAGTGACAGTGTTGACTTTGTCTTGTTCTGCCTGCAGTTTGCCAGTGCTGTTTTGCACTTTGTCCTCCATCAGCTTTAACTTTTCAGCTATGGCTTTTCTCTCATCCACCAGCATGACAGTCAGTGTTTTCAGTTTTGTCAGATCCTCTTTCAGTGCCAGCTCCGTCTTCTCCAAATGAACCTCGGTAGCTTCAAGCTCTTTGATTCTGACTCTCAGCACATCTAGTTCATTGGACATGTGTTTAGTCATGGTCCGCTCTTTCTCTAGGTTGCTTTTCAGTGAATTGCATTCCTGCTTACTCTTCCCAAAGGCGTCTTCTAGCTTTTCAAGTTCCATGATTCTGTGATTCAGCTTGTCCACCTCTGCT
>NW_015609868.1:0-660 GCF_001515605.1 Sinocyclocheilus anshuiensis | reverse complement strand
TTTCAACCATTACATCAATTTGTAGACTAGTCCAGAAATCTAACTCTCCATGAGTTCACTCTAGAATTCCTTAATACAGTTTTACAATAGTGGTTTTCAGTTGTAATGAGCAAAACAAGGTCTGTGGTTAACATTACTTTGTTTTGAGATTACACACAGTCACCTCTTAAACATTAAACATGAATTTTGAAATAATTTTTCTGCTTTTGAAACAAGTTGCTACATAAGAAATGCAGTGTTTCATGGGAGATGGGGCAATGACAGGATTTGCTGTGACACTGATTGGTGGAATTTTCTGTACAGAATTATGGGTAATGTAGTTTTTCACCATTGTATAAGCTAAAATAATGCATATAACATTTGAAAACAATGCATACAACTTTAGAACTCACAGGTCTGTCTTTAAAGGTTTATAAGTTATCGTTAAAAATCAGTTTCTCTGGAAAAAAATGATGATTTATCCATTAACATTATGGTTGTTACAGTATATATTTACATACAGTAAGTACAAATAATGTTATTACTACTATAATTAACTATTTACATGTGACATGTTACATATACCCAGGTACAGTAACCAAAACATTGATTTCTAAGCACCCTCGAATCAATTGTTAAAGTTTTAGTGTGCCTCACAGATGTTGTGACTGTATGATGATT
>NW_015609867.1:0-655 GCF_001515605.1 Sinocyclocheilus anshuiensis | reverse complement strand
GCAAGGAGCCGACAACTTGACAAATGTTTCTAGCAGCACTTCTGGGCGTTTGGGAGGCAGTTTTTACAGATCGCTCTTCAGGAGCCCCAGTGTCATAGAGGCTGACTTGATGCTCTTTCCAAGACCAAGGTGTGTGTGTGTGTGTGTGTGTGTGTGAGAGAGAGAGAAGATGAGCTCAAGGACGGGCTCATGTTATATCATCTTAAAGTGTAGCTTAGGACTTGGCTTGGTTCTCTGTTTTGATCAATATTTATAATGATTACTGCATGCATATGTATTTTCATTAGTTTGCAATGTTTGCATAGTTAATGGTTGCTTTGACTATGTAAAGCTCTTCGAGAAGCTACTTTGAAAGGCGTTTAGACAGTACGAGAGTTAGAAGGCACAATAAAAGCTTTCGGTCATGTAGAGTTGATGACGGATGTTCCTCTGTGTTACCACTTTTTCAGCATCTTGCCTCTGGAAGTATTTTTCTCATTAATTTGCTCTACAGAGATTTCAGTTAATACTTCAATAAAGTGTATGCCATGAACCACTGTAAACAAACTCTGATTTCAGCGTTTGAAAATGGAACACAAAAACAGAAAGACAGCCGAGTCAGTTAGTAGATTATTAGTAGACTGTCTGCTTAATATCTTCTAACACTTTCTTTGTC
>NW_015609866.1:0-658 GCF_001515605.1 Sinocyclocheilus anshuiensis | reverse complement strand
GAGGACCGTTTGTTCCTTTAACTGAGGGTCCCAGAACACAGAGCGCCATCTAGCAAATAAAGGTAGAAACAAACAGCTCTAGATAGCAGACTTCACAAGGCATGAGAACGCCGGAGCACCAAAACAAAGCCATCAGCCTTCGACCTCACGGGATTCCGAATACACACTGAAAATGTAAAGGTTAGCCAAGTATCTTCTAGAAATAATAAAACTAATGATTGGTCATAATGACAAGTTGGAACAGAGGAAACTGTGTATTATGCCCAATCATTATCATAAGAACTGTTTGCGTTGCTTTAGAATATGGTGGCGACTTTGAATCGTGTGCTATATTAAATGTTGATCTAGCCTACATAAGCTAATTCAGCTACACTTCTTGTGAATCTGTCTGAATGAACGACAGAGGATAAGTATGTTGTAGTGGAGGCTGGTAAGTTCTGACCCCAAAGTAATGCCAATCTGGGCATCTTTAAGATACATTAAGTGGACGTTTCACAAAGTCAGCATGGAGCCAAATTTATGAGTTAAGTATCCAATAACCTGACCGTTCACGTTTCTTTCGGAATGAGAACTTAAACACTCTTTAATGTTCAACGCAAATAGCCTACTGCAGGACTAAGATAGATAGATAGATAGATAGATAGATAGATAGATAGAT
>NW_015609865.1:0-660 GCF_001515605.1 Sinocyclocheilus anshuiensis | reverse complement strand
TTTGGTATTATTTTAAAGAGTACTTTTATAATTACATTTTATAAATTATATATTTAAAGTAGTAAAACAAATACAAATAAGTGTTTTTTTGTCATCTTTGGTGTTAAAATTGTTATTGAGAATCATTGCATTTCACTGGTTTTAGTAACAACTACTGAAATATTGGTATGGTGACAAAACTAAACTCTAGTGTGTATTATTATGTAAAAAATGGCTTTGAGAATAATTTAAATCAAATCGTGAGGCCAGTGAAGATTCACATCTCTACAGTCTACAGTATATCTCTCTTTCATCTCATGTCTGTCTGTCTTTTTAAGTTCAGTTTGTTTTTCAGTTATTAGTAATGGTGTGTGTGTTTGTGTGTGTGTGTGTGTGTTGTAGAGGACTCAGACTCGTGTCTGTTGAGTTCGTGGAGCTCTCTGCCATCTCAGCTCTTTCCTCCTGATGTGATCAACGTGACTCCAACTCTCCCGATCGAACCTTCATCATCCTCACCACGGTACGAGCCCTTCATCAGCACCCGAAACAGGCTGCTTTCAGGCTAAATTTGATTGATCTCAATCAGGGTTCGACTCCACCAGTAAACAGTAAACTTTATTCTGTTGGTTTTTTTCTCAGATTGTCTCTGTCGCTCTCCTCCTCGTCCAAAAGCGTTAGTCT
>NW_015609864.1:0-660 GCF_001515605.1 Sinocyclocheilus anshuiensis | reverse complement strand
AATATAATGAACTACTCTTCCCTTAAAGCATTACTAAATTAAATTGGTCTCTTTAAATCAAACCGGTGTCTTCCAGATGTATTTTCTTTGTATATCGTTAAATTACATCCATAAGGATTGACAGTATGATTTAAGATCATTTATTTTTATTTTTTGTCTTTTTTATCGCAACTTAATGTTCTTATGATCTAGAAACAACAAATGGTGTTTTCTTGAGATCTTGACTTTGTTTTCTATTGGTCTAGATCTAACAATTGCCATTTCTAAGCTCAATATTCACAGTGGCACCATGGGAAAAAAAAATAATGCATGGTGAATGACTAAATAAATAAATAATTTTGTAGGCTTTGTAGATGCAGGTGATTATTCACAGTCCTAGTTGGAAGCCACCTTGTGTCTGGATGTGGACATCAATGACATTTTGTGTAAATATTAGATGTGTCAAACACCACAGATCAGCGAGATGCACAGCTTCAGTGCCGGTTTAGATTAGCCAACCCGCTTCGGCCTGATAGTGTGGCATCTGGTCTGATGTCGTACAGGATAATCGTTTGATGCCAGCTGGGAGATTGTGTGTGTCAGTACAGATTTGATCAGTCAGAGATGGTCCAGAGATGAGAGGACAGTTGTAGCATGATCCTCACCCCTACTGCTCCTCAT
>NW_015609863.1:0-659 GCF_001515605.1 Sinocyclocheilus anshuiensis | reverse complement strand
TACCCCCAACGCGAGCACACACACACACACACACACACACACACATAGAGCAAGTGACAACTCCTGCAACCTCAACACACACACACACACACACACACACGCGCAGACACAAATGTATGCATTTAAGAGGCCAAGTCTCTCAACACAGCAGCCTTGTTTGCACACATAACAAACACAGCACTTTCTATGTTAAATACACACACAACATATCCCTTTTTAAAAAATAAAAACTTGTCAAACATAAATATTATCACAGTCCTGTATTGATATTATTCAGAAATTTACTTGTAGAAATGTACTTTTTCCCCCCGAAACCCTTAACTCTAAGCATCTAAACCTGGATCGCTAAAATAATTAAATGTAAAAATAAATTAACATTGTATTGTATACTAAATTGTGATTGGTCTTCTTTCTTTGTTATTTTTATGTTTAATTATTGGTCTTATCTGTCTTATGTCACTACACTGACAAAAAAAAATGGTGTAGGATTTACTTTGAAACAATTTTCTCAAATTGCTAGTAAATTTCACAAATTCTCATTTTAATTATAAAGACATGGCAAGTAATACGACGGCGTTTTAGTCCCACGATAAATAATTTAAAAAAATCTAAGGTTACAAGATTAAAGTCGTAATATTTCGAGAATAAAGTCGAAATTA
>NW_015609862.1:0-660 GCF_001515605.1 Sinocyclocheilus anshuiensis | reverse complement strand
ACGTGCTGAACATGTTTACATGAATATGAAATCTGGCAGGAGGTTGACTCGCAGTTTGGATCTCTTATGCAACCAGCTGATGTTTGCAAGGAATTGGTGTGGAATATATTACAACATTCTTTAAGGATTTATTGAGCAGGTTAGGACAGATGAACAATGAACATCAACATCTTTTTTCATGGTAATAAGGTGGCCGACTTACGGGATATTGCATTATGCTATATAAGGGAATAGACACAAAGGCATGTTTGATGCAAAAATTCAGTTTTATTTTGCACGATATTTAAGTGGCTGTAGTGGCATTTTAAATTGTTGTATATACATCAGTGCAATTGGAAGAAAAAAAGTGCATGGAAGAATGAAATATGGCAAGCCTTTTATTCCTTAAAACTAATAATATAAATATTTTACAGTCACATGACTTTTCCACTCATCTGCCATGTCTATGGCCATCAGTGGGACGAAGTAATGGCAGTTAATATAAAAACAGATACCAAGACAAAAATGTTGATCTCTGGATTTGATCCAGAACAGCAAGGTCACAAAAACATTTTTACATGTTATTAAAGACCCTATCCAATATAACATTTATGGACATTTATATGGCATAATGTAGAAATCTATCTTAGTTTGAAGGAATCTTTTGTAACAAACAAAAAT
>NW_015609861.1:0-660 GCF_001515605.1 Sinocyclocheilus anshuiensis | reverse complement strand
ATCCTCTGACTTTTGTGTGCATACTAGAAAATATCCCAGCATGCACAAGCAAACCAAATAGAAACATTAACGCGCGAGCAAAAATCAGCTTAAAAATCAGACTCTGCGTTTGACAATAGATTTCATTTCTGATCAGATATTATACACAGTGAAACATTTGTAGGAATTCAATGATAATGTTATTACACCCCTCCAATGTTTTTGTAGATAAGAGACCAATTAAATCAAAAATAAATCTGTAAGACACTGACCAATCAGACTATTACTCTCTTCAACTATTTGTGTAGGAAATTATTAAAGAAATCATGTGCTAACTAAAAGCAAATCTGCTAAAACAGAAAAGCAGATAATCCATTTATGCAAAATTAAGAGTACAAACTCCAAATTGTGCATGACTAAGAGATCTTGCCATAGGTCCACTTCAAAATACGGGCAAGCAATTGAGTTAGTGTAAGTGTAACCCCTCTGGTTCTACTCCCCTTAGAATTCAAACCAGCATTCCTTGCATGGGAGGTGGGTGCGTTAACAAGGATGCTAAAGACCGCAACATCAGTCACTAGTGCACCTCTTGAGATCAGGGGAGTGAGGTTTACCTGTTACCTTACCAGCTGGCTTCCGTTACATAAGCATTCACATGATGACCTGTGACTACTGTAAAAT
>NW_015609860.1:0-660 GCF_001515605.1 Sinocyclocheilus anshuiensis | reverse complement strand
GGTGAAGTTCTGGCAACCACAGCTGCCGGTATTTTGCCGTAAATGTCACAGATTTTTTTTTTTTTTACAGTGTATTACAATAAATAAGTTAGATGATATCAAAGAGAAAACGCACAATAAAACAACATGCTGTCATGTTTCTTCTGCTCCGGCATCCTGCAGGTGGGAAGATTTTTGAGTCAGTCCTGCTCACGGCCAAGAACAACAACACCGACAACAGCCATCTGGTCTCGCATGACAGGAACATGACAGACTGAGTTTAAAGGCTTTTGTGAGCTGAATCTTCAGTATGATGTTGCTTTACGTGCCTTACAAAGTGCTTGTTTTGGAACCAGTTACAGCACAATGTCTCAACTGTTTGTCTTAGACAACAATTTGATTAAATGGAGATTTTGCTTGAGTTTCTTTCCTCTCAGATGTTTCTTCTGAGAAAAAGTCCCCATTAATATCTCAGTTAAGCAAATGAGATATTATCACTATAAAGCCTACTGTATCTTTTCTACCACTGTTTCACACAGTCTACTACACGTCTTCTGTCATTTAGAGTGTTTAAGTCTAATTGTTTAAAGGTCCAGCTTCAGCTAGTTCTTCACGTGTGTTTCTGCTGTCACATCATGACTGATTTTGATCAAGTAAAGGTCAGAATAACTGCAGTAATAT
>NW_015609859.1:0-660 GCF_001515605.1 Sinocyclocheilus anshuiensis | reverse complement strand
TGAAAGTAAAAAGTCATCATAATTGTTTTAATATGTTAACTGATGATGATCCCAAGTGTTGTTTTTTAGAATATGGAATCAACAATCAAGAATGTCTACACATTGATTTTTTTAAAATCCGCATTGCATTTATCAACCTCCATCAGTTATAAATTAAGTTAAACAAAATGAAATAAATATTAGACAAAATTGCCTTTCGTCTGTGTGTGATCACCAGGTTTTGTTCAGGTGCCAGAGAACAGAGGCAAATACCTTCTAATGCATCCTTCTGCAACAAACCAGGACAAAACAGATCCTCTGGTTGTAAAATACTGAATCTATGGCATGTTTTTGATAATATTCATGGTATAATCCAGTTATTTTATGACTTTAGCAGGAATTGAAGATCCATTTATTTGTATGAAAAATGGTTTGTCAAAAGTTTATGTATCAAGGAATTATTTTAGATGAATCTGCTCTTCATGCTCAGATACAATGTTTTACTTTTTTCTTGCCTGTTTCTCAATATAGATCAGCACCATCAGAAATATTATGTCAAATGTTCATTATGAATATGGTATTTACGTGTGGTAAACAGCATCCATGTTGTTTTGTTGTTGTTTTTTTTCATATTGTTGTGACAGAAATATAAAAAATACATACAATTGTTTACTATTAAAC
>NW_015609858.1:0-660 GCF_001515605.1 Sinocyclocheilus anshuiensis | reverse complement strand
GCATTTTAAAATATGATATAATCTAATCACTAGTACTGAATATTAGTAATCTGATTGTGTAATCTGGATCACATGTACTCAGTGACTCTCCAGCACTCACTCGATGCAGATGAAGTTGTTTTCTTCAGTTTCAGGAAGGCTGATCCAGTGATTATCACGGGTCCGAATGGCTCCGGATCTCACCGTCTCATCGCATTTGTCCAGATCGATGTCGTAATCAGAAGCCCACTGATCGTAGCACATGGTCTGACCGTTGACCCAGAACCAGAGTCCCAGTGTGCAGGAGTGACGCAGACCCAGCCACACGTGAGCGGAGGAGGCGCTCGCTTTCATCAACAAGATCTTCACCCATCGCTGCATCTGCTCCGAATCCACCGACACCAGGTCCATGTCCATGTTTCTGCAGCATCTCAGAGCTTCAGTCCACGTCTTATTCTCTCGGATCAGAACCAGCTTATCTGGAAACACGAACAGATGAGCAAGAACATCTAACTTTGAAATACAAGAGCCAGTGCTATTTTAGTATCGCTGAGATATTAATATAGTTTTAATCAATATTTTGAAGGTTTTTTTTTTCATTTATATATTTATATATACTTTATTATTATTATTGTTTTTAGTTTTAGTTGTTTTAGTACATCAAGTTAAACTAAATGAAAA
>NW_015609857.1:0-660 GCF_001515605.1 Sinocyclocheilus anshuiensis | reverse complement strand
GGTAATGGAAACGCGCCTAGTAACATAACATCAATTTTCCTAATTTTCATAAATTCTGATTTTATAGCTCTTTTATTTTGATCTCTCACTCCATTTATATTAAAAGAGCCTATTCGCATAAGCTCCATATTAATAGAGGCAACATTATCCTCCTCATTCATGTTCGCTTGAACTTTATGAGGACAAGCAGTTCGCTTGTGACCAATGTCACCACATTCAAAACATCTCAATCCAGCAGTAGAAGCATAAATCATAAATGATGTTAGATGTTATCGAAGCTAAAGGAAGGATTGGACAGAAACTTCCATCAATTACAACACCACTCTCGATAAGTTGCGCAACAAGTTGCTCATCTGTAAGAAAGACAACTACCGCTCTGTTCATCCTAGAGGCGGAAGATTTCACAACTGATTTGTTCTCCCACTGCTAATAGCACACTTTCCACCATAACTCCCTGTTCCAGCACGCACCTAATGCCGTGGCTGAGTAAATTAGATGGCGCACGCTCACCGGGGAGCGACGCCATTCTCACACTCGCCAATTAACATGAAAACAACATAACCAAAAAAAAAAACACAACTAAAGAAAAGTAGGATAATTTACAGCCTACAGTCATGGCCAAACGTTTTGGCAGTGATATAAATTTTGTGTTTTGCAAAG
>NW_015609856.1:0-660 GCF_001515605.1 Sinocyclocheilus anshuiensis | reverse complement strand
GAGACAAATTAAAATGAATTCTGACTTTCTTCTGATTTTTTTTTTGCTCACAATTATGACTTTTCTTCTCAGAATTGCAAGGTAGAAATAAAGTTGGTAGAACGTTTTTAAGCTTTAAATAACATTAAAATTACTGAACATTTTAAAGCTCTTAGAATGTTAAAAATAAATGTTCAAGTAATGAATGTAAAAATAAAATGTAATACTTTGAGTGAAAATAAAGAAAATAGAACAATGTCAGAAACATTTTTTCTAACCTTTAAATAATGTTCTAATCTTGACAAAAAAACAACAACTATGTTTTAGCATTTTAGAAATATTTGAAAACAATGTTCAATTTATTTCCTGGTATTTTAACGTTCTTAGAATAATTATTATGCTTCGGGGTAAAAATAAAGTTAGTAGAATATTGTAAGAAACATTTTTGTAACCTTTAGATAACGTTATTATAACCATGACAGGAAAACTGGACATTTTAACATTTTAGAAACATTTCAAAAGCATATCAATTATTAGTATGCATGAGCTCATTATAATGCGTTTCATTTGTACGTCCAAAAAAAACACATTATTTTGAATTTTTAATTCAGGTTTTGAGTGCAATATTGTATTATGACATCCAGCTCATGTATCAGACTGTAAGTGGAAGGTCAGGTGGAG
>NW_015609855.1:0-659 GCF_001515605.1 Sinocyclocheilus anshuiensis | reverse complement strand
GGTAGAGCTTAGATGAAATCTGATCAGACCAAAAGATTTGACAAGGCTGTGCTGTTTATATGTAAATGTGATGTTTACATGTAAATGTGCGCCAAGAACATAAATTTAAAAAGAAACATATGAAATCGTTGCTGTGATTAGATGTTTCTGGATGACTAATAGGCTATAACTCTACATCCAACACAGACCTCTAAACTGTGTAAAGAAAAACAGACAACAGTGACTTTTACATCAAATAATCATGGATGACCGTGACAAAAACTGTTTTTAACTGTTTCAAACGCATGAAGCATCTTCACTGTAAAGAAAACATACAGTTAACCAGCGAAAAAGAGACAAATAGAAAAATAACAAACCAAAAATAAACTACATTATTGAACTGTATATTTAATGTATCCTTTCTGGATACATTTGATCCCTCAAATCACATACCTCAGAGTAAATAAAGTTCCAGAGCGTTGAGGTTTTAACACGTGGCGAATGTCTCAAGAGTGTGTTGCTTTACTGAACCTTATGCAATGCTGCCCCCTACAGGCTCCTGGCCGCCATAGACGCAGACGCTACACATTGTGACTATGCAACCGTGTTGTTCGTTCACACACACAACGCACTTCCTCTGTTTGTCCCGAGCGGCAACCTCCCGCTCTCGTGAAGCCAAC
>NW_015609854.1:0-659 GCF_001515605.1 Sinocyclocheilus anshuiensis | reverse complement strand
AGAACAAGATGGTGTTTAAATCAAACCATAATCACACCATCGACCGCTCCATTAATGACATCAGAGCTGCGCTTTTCCAGCAAGACGCGTATTTAGATGCGCACAGCTGCGCGCTTTTATTCTGAGTGCTACTGTGAGCTGTTGACTGAAGGTGAAGGTTAATTTAATACAAATGCTTATTTTACGCATCAAATTACCTGTACGCTCGTTTGTTATTCGTTACGGAATTGATATGATTCATTAGAGACACGGACGAAAATGCGCAATTCTGATTTGACAGAATTCCTCATAACTCGTAAACTATTATATCACAAAGAAAAGCAAATTATTTGCTCTCATCCTCGCTCAATTTCCACTAAACTCTCATTCACTCAGAGGCGCCGAGTTTCTCCCTCCCCTTTTGGAGTGACAGGCGGATGGAGCTTCATCTGAGCGAATCACAAAGTGCTGGAATCTGCTGCCTTTGTCTGATACACTCATCCATAGTGGCGAAAGGGGTCCGCGTAAAGGAGGGGGCTGGAGCTTTTACAAACCAACACGAGCGACCCAAGTCCTTCAGTCCCGGGCCGTGCGCGCGTGCGAACGCATCGGGTTGTTATTGAGGGAAAGCTGGCCACAGGAAACCCGCAGTCTCCAATGGTTCTGCTATCTGTCATCCA
>NW_015609853.1:0-659 GCF_001515605.1 Sinocyclocheilus anshuiensis | reverse complement strand
GGCGGAAACGGGCTTCCATACTAACACTACTTAAATAAAAAAAATTAAATAAAAAAATGGTTAGTAAATAAAATATTAAATAATTTCTCATTTTAATGTAGTTTAACTTGATATACCAAAATAACTAAACTAAATAAAATAATTTAAAAATAAATCGAATTCGTAATATTATCAAAAACTATAAGTATATCAGTGATGCTGAAATAAGAGTAGTTTGAGCGTCTTCATCTGTTAAAACTGAACATGTTTCTCCGCACTGAAGATGATGGAGATTTCAATGTTCCTCTGCTCGTCTTTCTAAACATCTGAGCTCTTCCACACACTGAGATTCAGGAATAGCAGCATGTGTCCTCCTCTAATCGTGTGTAATTACATGATTCCATCCGTCTGTGTCTCAGTCTCAGTCTCGTCTGGATATATATGTGTCACTGAATATCCCAGTGTGCTGCACTTCCTCTTCCTGTGGGGATAAACGTTTGTGTAAGACATTCAGTCGGCCGTATGAAGCGACTGCATGAGCCTCACAGAGACTGGCTTCCTCTGGCTTCAGGAACCACAGAGTGTTTTTATAGAGCGACTGGCCCATCGGGACATTTCTGTCTGATAAACTCTCTCCTTCTTCATCAGAGCGCGTGTGTTTCCATCAGCTCTCACTTCCA
>NW_015609852.1:0-659 GCF_001515605.1 Sinocyclocheilus anshuiensis | reverse complement strand
GCGGCTCCACGAAAATATAGTCCAGACAGCCCTGGAAGCCCCCGACGTAGTTGGTGAAAGCTGGGACCCCACAAGCACTGGCCAGCTGGAACGGGTTTATCAGTCCCACCTGGATCTGCTCTTCCGGCCCATTGGAGGCCCAGTCGTCATGATTCTCCGAGACGGATCCCTCACAGACCAGCTGGAAGAGACTGGAGGAGGGCGTGCTGTTGAAATCACCCGAGAATATGAGCCCGGCTCCGGGATGCTTCTCCGTCACCACCTGCTTCATGTGTTTCAGGGCCACTGCCATCTGAACCAGTCGAAGGTTTCCTCCTGAACACACGGCAGACTGTCAGAAACTATGAAGAAAAAGTCATTCCTTTCACACTGATGCTCACCTTTAGGGTGCCAGTACAGGTGTGTGTTTCCCACACATTATATCCTTGACGGGTCACATAACGACTGCAAGATGGTCACCTGAGAAATTGAGGAAGAGGTGCATTTTTGTTGGCTTTGCATAAAGAAATCACGAGTCCTCAAAGCAAGATGATTTTATATTATTTAAGGTACAAAACAAGGATGAAAATAAGCCAAAAAAAACTAAAACATTCTTTATTTTAATTCAAATAATTAGAGGACAGTGTAAAAAAAAATAATTAAAATAAATAAAAAAACAT
>NW_015609851.1:0-649 GCF_001515605.1 Sinocyclocheilus anshuiensis | reverse complement strand
GTGTGTGTGTGTGTGTGTGTGTGTGTGTGTGTTTGTGTCTCTCTCTTTGTGAGTGTATGTGTGTGTGTGTCCATGGATTTTGCCAGGACTGGTGTTTTTTTTCCACCTCCAGACTGTAACTCAGAGCCGGCGTGGAATTACACACACACACACACGTGTGTTTGCCGGTCACTTGAGCGACGCTCTCTGGTTTCCTGCTGCACTCTCGGCAGAGTTCTGTGAGATGCATGTGATGCATTATTGATGCACTGCTGCTGCTGCAGCTCTATCACACCCACTCACCGGATCACTTTACCATGCAGAAATACCCCAAATACCCCACATTAATACCCCACTGTATATATCGGCACCATGTTGCCCATTATCAACAATTTTATTTAATTGTTGGTTTGTTTCTTTGTTGTTTGTTTATTTTTGTTTTTATTGTATTATAATTTTAATCATATTATTATTTATTTATCTGTATTTATGTATTTATTTTTATCTTTTTGTTATTTATTTGTTTATTTTCTATTTTAGTTATTATTATGTTTATTTGTTTTTATTTTTAGTAATTCATAACTTATTTATTTTTTATTGTATTATTAGTAGTAGTTAGTAGCTTAGCTTAACACGCTCAAAACTGTGGAGATGATCGTGGACTTCAGGA
>NW_015609850.1:0-659 GCF_001515605.1 Sinocyclocheilus anshuiensis | reverse complement strand
TGGAGACTGAGTTCTGTACTAGTTTCGTAACCCATCGTGCCCACTGACTCTGAGCCCCTAATCTGTCTGTGTCCTGTCTCAAGTCTGCTGCTCTATTAATAGTCCATATAACAGAACCATAGAAACTACATTTGGAGTTTGTCTTCATCTCCACATTGTCTCAAGAACCGCATCTTAGCTCTGTCTCTCTCGTTGCTTCGCCTGAGAGCAGATGTCCAGTGGGATACTGAAGAGGGCAACACTTCTGACATCATACTGTACTGATGAATGATAACTCAAATCATGCAACTTTTGAGGAGAGGTGATCTATACTTTTCTAAATGAATGAAATTATGATTTCCACCTGGCTGATTATAAAGGGTGTGAAAAATCCCATAAATGTACACTGAAGGAGAAACCTGAGCATATCTAGAGATCGGTGTTAATTTAGTATAATTGAGATATTACATTGAGATATTAAAAAATGTTGTTTCATCAAGTGTTTGTGGTGCCTTAAAATTTGAAGTTTGGTCAACTTGAGAATAGTTTTAAATTTTTCATTTTCATTTTAAAGTTTCAGTAATTTTGTTGTGGTTTTGGCATTTTTATTATTTTTGTTTTTTGTCTACATATTTTTTCATAATTTTTATTAATTTAATAATTTTTATTAAGTTAAACTA
>NW_015609849.1:0-659 GCF_001515605.1 Sinocyclocheilus anshuiensis | reverse complement strand
TTTGTTGCGTCTTCACCGCGGTAAGAAAAATCCCATACCGTCACAACCCTAGATAGCAGCCTAATATACCTGCTGCTGTACTTGCAAAAATCATTGCTTTTGACTGAATAACTTCTGTAGCTTTAATAAGAATCAAAGTATATTTAATTTATGCAGTGTGATTATTAAATTTGATTCAATTTCTTCCTTGAATGCTACTGTTAAATAGACCTACTGTACCTGAAAAAAAAAAAACGGTTTATTGTATATATTAATTTTTTTCTTTTGTTTTGTTGCCTTGTAGTGCTATATTTTGGGAAATTAATTTGTACTGCTCACTAATTTCCAAAACAGGCTTAAAAACCAACACGAGAAAGAATCATGATGAGACTGTGAATCATGATTCAGCCTAAAAAAATAATAATAAAAAAATTGTGGTGTGATATTTTTGCCATATCGCCCAACCCAAGTTTACCCCAGGTTAGGGCTGGGTGGTTTAACGGTATTTACCATGTGATGGTAGACATGTGTCAACTAGTAGAGATTCTGCTATATCATTTATGCTGTGCGAGGTGTTTGTGCAGATCTCAGCAGGCAGGACTTCTTTATGTCATACCAGCCCTCTACGAACACAATGGCAATTGAATCGCCATTGGCTAGTAAAATGTTTTGTTTACTCG
>NW_015609848.1:0-659 GCF_001515605.1 Sinocyclocheilus anshuiensis | reverse complement strand
GAAAACTTGAAATTGCATCATATGACCCCTTTAAATAAAAAAAAACGAATGATCGAATGATACACGGATTCTTCTAGGTTCTAGCACAAGGTTCAGTTGTCTCTGTCTTGGCCTACAGAAAGATCTCCAGGACAAGAAGATGACATAGATAAGAGAAGAGCTTTCTCAGATGGAGAAATTGAGACCAACAAAGGTAAGACTTCTTTTGAGTCTACTGAAGTGAAACGGACAGTTTTCCACCAATGCATTTTTTTTATTATCATTTAGGGTAATAAAGGGGTCTGTCTACTTTTGATATGTGCAATAAATGCTGTTTTCAGTACTGATGTTTAATAAGGCTTATGCATTAGCAGGTCTGTGAACCTGTTTATTCAGAAGTAAAGCTCTTGTGGTCAATATATAGTAAATAAAATTAGTCTATAAATACTGAGGTGAAGGAAAAGCATGTCTCTGAGAATGTTCTTGTGGATTTCTACCAAAGTGAATCAACTTATGACGCCAGCAGATGTGTTATTATTGGCATGTGTTATTAAGTTTGCAAGCGTTATTTAACCAGGCAAAAGTCTCTTTGAGTAAACTCTCTTTTACAAGAGTCCCCTGGTCAAGATGGCATCCAAAAACACAGAAACGCGGACCTGCGATAGTGCGATATACGACAG
>NW_015609847.1:0-659 GCF_001515605.1 Sinocyclocheilus anshuiensis | reverse complement strand
TATTTTGCTCGGTGCGCCCTCTTGTGGCCTCAGGAGAGAAGCCAACAGCTTTTCTTCACCCTAACTGAAATTATACATTTTAAACGAGAATATAATTCGAATTTTTATAATATTTAAGTACAAAATTAGAATTTCGTTTTTCAGCCATTTTGACAGCCCTAATACCTTTAATCCTGAGCAGTGAAAAATTCCTTGGCCTTGACTCCGAGCCACAGTCGCGACTCGTGTCTGTCTGATGATGTGGCAAAGTGTTAACTGTGACAACGGCTTTTCGCTACTGATCACATTCAGTTGCGTAAGACTCACGAGACTTCGGGAATCCCTCTATGGGCACTAGCTAAATATTTTGCTCATTACGAGCGAGGTTATCTTCCATCTGGAAGCAGAGGATCGGTTGACAATTCAAAGCAGAAGCGGAGTTCAAGGCCTCCAGCCTCACCCTAAAACCGAGGGGTTAACGTCGGCCGGGCCGTAATGAACCGAGCGCCGATAAACTCAGGAAGAGCCGTGCTTCCTATGAAAATATTTATCATTCCAGAAACCTTTGGCTACAG
Organism: Sinocyclocheilus anshuiensis; assembly: GCF_001515605.1. NCBI lineage: Eukaryota > Metazoa > Chordata > Actinopteri > Cypriniformes > Cyprinidae > Sinocyclocheilus > Sinocyclocheilus anshuiensis. The sequence goes on along the minus strand of NW_015609847.1, from coordinate 105 downwards.
AGGACTTTAGGAATTAATTAGTGTTTTCTTAAGAGGGGGCGTCTCAGGATGGGGAACTCTGGCCTCGCTTTGCCTCCTCGAGCAGGAATTGTGCAGCTTATTCAC
>NW_015609846.1:0-659 GCF_001515605.1 Sinocyclocheilus anshuiensis | reverse complement strand
GCCCAACAAAAGAGACTCAATCAGAACAATCAAAACCCGCTCTCTAGCCAGGATTATCTGATCCCATTGTCATGATTAAAATGAAATGATGGAAAATCCCATGTTCTGAATATAAGAGATATCAGGAGGGGTGGAGGAACGCAAATGTATCTGCCGTAAGTCTTTGATACAGATCAGCCAGTGTTTGCTGTTATGTGATAATAATACATGGGCCAGAGATGATTGGTTGACAGGGACAGATTATCAACCATTGGCTGGAAAGCTTCAGAATGTGCATGTGGAAATCTGTAAATGTAAATGTTATTGGCTGTTCATTTTTAAAGGACAGTTGTCCAGGAACAACTTAAAGCTGTTGTCCATTATGCTGTGGAAAATTATTTTCTTAATGTGTAGTTTGGTCTTATTCTCCAATAATAAAACCTTAACATACTTAAAACAAGATACATTTAAACAGATGAAGACTCAGAGAATATATCTTGAATTAAAGTAATAGTTCACCCAAAAATGAAAATTCCCTGAACATTTACTCAACCTCAAGCCATCCAAGATGTACTGTAGGTGAGTTTGTTTCTTCACCGGAACACATTTGAAGAAATTTAGCATTACATCACTTTCTTACCAATGGATGCTCTGCAGTGAATGGGTGCCATTAGAAAGAG
>NW_015609845.1:0-659 GCF_001515605.1 Sinocyclocheilus anshuiensis | reverse complement strand
TTCTGTTCTGTTCTGTTCTTGGTTTTTGTTTTTGTTTTGTTCACTTGGTTACAGATACTTGTGATGGTGAAAGCAGACATCCTGCAGTATAATTTGGTGTATTCACTTTACCTCATTTCTCCATGAGGACGTCTTATGTGTAAAGTGGCTCATCTTACCCCACCCTCCTCTGTGTGACGAGAGTAACGGGTATGCCAAGAAGCACAAGCACACACCCACTTTCCCCTCATCCCCAGGTGAGAGCAGGAAAGCACTGGCACTTTCCCACTCTGGGATCATCAGACTGGCACCATCTGTCAGGCTCAGAGCCTGGAGCTACTGCATCACAGGAAGAGCGCTCTGAATGTTTCATATGCACGTCTCATTACATATGCCCTTTCTCGGGACACAACACCACACAGTCATATGGCACAGCTCTGTCTGAACCACTCTCAGGTCTTACTGCAGTGTATTTTTGTAGCGTGAACCTAAGAGTTTGAGATCAAGTTGGGTCCGATGCTTTGATCTGAGGTAGTGCAATATGTATATACTGGTCCTTTATTCTTATTTTAATGCGCCAAAACCGAATAATAATGTCTGCTTGGGTGTGTACTTTTTCTATACTTCTATACTTGTTCACTAGGGCTGCACGATAAATCGCATGCGATATTTAATGCGCA
>NW_015609844.1:0-659 GCF_001515605.1 Sinocyclocheilus anshuiensis | reverse complement strand
GTAAAGAGGCTTTTTTTTCCATGAGCACTTATCCTATTTCTATGGAGCAGACACATAGCAGCCGAAGAGAGGGGGCAGTGAACTAAAGTCTAGGGAGCTGCTCAGAGAAAGATACCCACTAGGTTACAATTCATTTTCAGTCCTGTCAAACTGCCCGAATATTTATCTCAAAGCTGTATATGTGCACCCCTCGTCGCCCCAGAGAACGCTACTGCTCTAGGTCACTCTGTATACACTCTGTACTATCGCATATGCCAGGATCCACCACTGCTCAAAGCAAATTCTTTCACAAATAATTTACTGATGCATTCATTTTCGCACATTGCGGCTATTAAATAGAGTAAAATGCATGAGAAAGACATAATAGTTTGGTCAAATATGACATTTTAGATGGTATGGCTGAGGGAACAATGCCTCTGGATGCCCTCCTGTAGCGCCGACCCTGATTGTATGCTGTATATAGAGTGCTTATGACAGGTGTACAAATTGCCATCCTTCTTCTCAGCATGGGGAATGATCATTGTTTCCTGCTGAAATTCCCATAAGCCGATATATCTTGGAAGGCTCTTGGAAGTCATATATGAGAGTATTCATTAACCCATAATGTTTGTATGGAGAGAATCTGTGTGTTCATTGTCATAAAAAGCTCATTAAAACTA
>NW_015609843.1:0-655 GCF_001515605.1 Sinocyclocheilus anshuiensis | reverse complement strand
TAAAGGGAGTCTTTAAATCACAGATCAACTTGAGTATCGAGTACCCCTTTAGTAGGCCTGCCTGGTCAGAGCAGGGTCCATTACACCCTGTTTGCGGATTTCATGGCCTTGCATTTAATAAGTCTCAGTAATACTTGTTCCAGTGGTCCCAGCCATGCATTCGATTAGCGAAACACCCACACACACTTACATCTGTTTCTTCCCATTTCACACAACCATACATATACACAAAAAATAAAGCTTTCTGGCTCTCATTCATTCACGTTGGCTTGATTTAACACCACATACACAAACAAATACTGCATTGTGGTCCACCGCATACTCCTGAACTCAAATGAAGCTTGTTTTGCTTAGCCAGCACTCATTATACTGGCAAATTTGTAGCAGGTTTTAAAGAAGAGTCAGATTTCTAGGATGAGCTCAGAGCGTGTCATCCAGCAGCAGCAGAAATTTAACTGTCACTGTGTTTGTCTTAACAATTTTGTTTGATTGTCTCCTCGAACAAACAAGTTTGATTTTCTATCCTCAACTCCTAATGCTAATGTTACAGAAAGCTTCCTAAATTTTTGCAAATTAATGAAAACATTACACAATATATTAAATATTATTATTAAATGTGTAAATACTATATATATATATATATATATATATATAT
>NW_015609842.1:0-658 GCF_001515605.1 Sinocyclocheilus anshuiensis | reverse complement strand
GCGGCGGGATGCTGCGCCGCAGCGGAGAGAGTTTCATATTTTACTCTCACGGTCTCGACGCTCCGGCCTGGACCTTCTGGATCGAGATCCGGGTGAGTTTGAGCTCCAGAACCACATATTTAACCTGAGGAGCATCACAGCGTTTATTGTGTTTTCTGGTCTTCAGACGCTCAGGTCCTCAGACGTGTCTCCTGAGGAGGGCTTGATCTCTCTGGCCATCTCCGCTCATTATTTCTCTGGTTCAGACGGACGCTCAGAGCCGCTCGAGTCCTTCCTGAAGAGATTCCCGGCCTGGGTGTTCTCATCCTCCTGGATCAGCACTTACCACGTGTACAGATACTGAGGGACACACACACAGATTTCCTTTTTTTATGGGGACATTCCACAGGTGTAAGGGTTTTTCTACTGTACAAAGTGCGTTTTCTATCCCTTACTCTAACCCTACACCTAAATCTACCCCTTACAGAAAACTTTCTGATTTTTTAAAGATTTTCAAAGCACTTCATTCTATGTGATTTATAAGCTTGTTTCCTCATGGCGACCAAAAATGTCCCAACAAGGTTAAAATTTACTGGTATCACTATATTTGTGAGGACATTTGGTCCTCATAATGTGGTGAATACCAGGTACACACACACACACACACACACACACACAC
>NW_015609841.1:0-636 GCF_001515605.1 Sinocyclocheilus anshuiensis | reverse complement strand
GTGTGTGTGTGTGTGTGTGTGTGTGTGTGTGTGTGTGAACATGTCTACCCAATTGAGATGTGTCTGATACTCAAGAATTTGAAACGAGTCTAGAAATATTTCCACTTCACTTCATGTGAACAAAAAAGAGCACTGTGTGTCTGTAAAAGAGTAATTCTGTGTGTCCATCTATCCTGTTGTCCATCTGAGAGAATGAGTTTCGTTCTTCCCCTCATCTGTCTCTTTGTATCTCAGAAGACCATCAGGCCCAAATCTGCCTCTTCCACCGCTTCCGACGAGTTTATTAAAAACCTTTCCATCCCTCTCTCTCTGTTCTCCTTCAGTCATCTTTCAACTTTCCTTCTCTCCCCCCACCTCCCCCTCCCCCTATTTTTCTCGTTTAATGTGCGATTCTTCCATAGTTTCACAGTCTTTCTAGAAGTTTCCTCGCTCGTGCGTTTGCTTTCCCAACAGGCGGCGTTCGCATTCTTTTCTTTTTATTTCACCCCCATTCAATTCTTCCCTCCTTTCTGGATTTTTTCCCTTTTTTTTCCAAGCGTCTTTAAAAATAATAATAAAAAAAACTTTCTCGGATTGTTCTACCTCAACACATTCACAAACGAGGTCTAGCTTCAAAACTACATCAGAGTACAAGGA
>NW_015609840.1:0-659 GCF_001515605.1 Sinocyclocheilus anshuiensis | reverse complement strand
GGAGTAATGATGCTGAAAATACAGCTTTGATCACATAAATAAATTGCATTTTTTTATATATATATTCAGATAGAAAATAGGTATTTTGAGTTGTAATAATATTTTATAATGTTACTGTTTTTACTTTATTTTGAATCAAATAATGCAGCCTCGGTGAGTAGAAGAGACTTCTTTTTAAACTATAAAATGTATATGAATGTCGGTGCTTTAATTCCACATGCTCGAAAAATAAAGCGTTTCTAGTCTCATAGTGCACACGTGACTGAAGGGTGGAAGTGTAATGATGAACAGTAGCCACACGGTGGGAGCACTGCTGCGTGAATCTGAGCTCTGGCGCTATTGAGCTTCATTCATTACAGCTTTATAAATCGACTTTTGACTCCTGAACACGAAAAAGAGTCCGCGTTTTTCACGGAGAAGAGGCACTTACCTATTAAATTGTTCAATATTAATCTGATAGGCTCAAGATCTAAAGATCCATCATGAGAAATCACACTGGAAAACATTTGCACCTACTTCAACTTAAAATAATAATAATAATAATAATAACTGCTGCCTTCAATTTTTAATTCCTAATTATGACATAGACAGTCAAAATTGTCATGAAAAGTCAACTTATGTTGACTTCTTCTCATAAATATGATACATTTGACTCATCT
>NW_015609839.1:0-659 GCF_001515605.1 Sinocyclocheilus anshuiensis | reverse complement strand
CCAGAATGCCTGTGGCTTAGAGGTTTATGGGAAACTAACCAGCTCTGCTGTATTGAATTTCCTCTAGTTGTGACCTGATATTGGCTTTACTACGGATCCTGTTGCAGGAGAGAGTGAACTCTACACTCACTGGTTTCATTTACAATTATAGGCTTGGGGTCATTCATTAATATTCATAATCAATGATTAAGCTCTTTTTAAGGATATTAAGATGTTTTTAGTTATACTCGTTTATCTTTAGATAGGAGGAAATATGTCTGTATACAGTCAAGTCTGTTTACCATGTTGGCAGCAGATTATTTTGGCAAAACAGGTTTTCCAGAAACCCTTTTTGTTTGATTTAGATATGCTGGAAATTTGAGCCAGTTTGTTTTGCATGTTTTTATTTTCTTGTGAACATATTTAGACATTTTCTGCAGTTTTTATTGTGTTTGTGTAGGTTTTGGGCTTTCACTGAATATCCGTATATTTTCTTTCGCAGTGCTTGTGAGTATTTGTGTCAGTAGGATCTAGGATTAAAGCATTTATGATGATAGCACTGTACTGAAACATAATTAATGACTCTTTGTCAGGCTGTTATTCATGTTGTTTAGATTTTAATATCTAGTTTAAGATGGGGCTGGACAATAATTCAATATCAATATGTATCGCGATATAAT
>NW_015609838.1:0-659 GCF_001515605.1 Sinocyclocheilus anshuiensis | reverse complement strand
ATTTTATTGCAAGTAATGAACATTTTTGTAATGGTTTTAGTTTTAGTTAATGATAACCCTGATCTGTACACCACACACAAAGCTATATTGGAATAAGTCTTTTGGACAAATGGTGAGGTGAGCTAATTCACTTTTATTATATTTAAAATAATGGTCAGAATATTCTTAAATTCACTTTTTTTTTCATCTACAGAAGAAAACCAGTCCAGTGGGTTTGGAAGAACCTGTGGGTTGACAACAAGAAGTCTGCTCACTCACATCTTTTAAAAAAGCTAGGGTGCACATGTGAACTAAGTTTAAAAATTCATGGTGGTAAAAACTCTTGTAATTGGTGAAATTGTTCAACAAGAACGGGTCATTAGTTCTCAGGTAATTTGAGCTTGAAACCCCTGCTTTAAAACAAGGAGAGTAAAAGCACTGTTCACTAAAGAAAATTAAATTGTCATCATTTACTCACCCTCATGTTGTTCCAAACCTGTGTGTTGTCATTTTTCTGCAGAACACAAAAGGAAAAATCTGAACGATTAAATACTAAATAAATAATGAATGAATGAATTAATTAATATGTTATAAATAAAATATTATTTTATTTATTATTTGAATGATAAAATTACATATATTTTAAAGGGGTCATATGATGCTGCTAAAAATAACATTAT
>NW_015609837.1:0-659 GCF_001515605.1 Sinocyclocheilus anshuiensis | reverse complement strand
TTGGTCATGTCCAGCAGAGTTTTCAGCCTTCACATTGACACGGTAAACACCTGGCTTCTCGTAACGGTGCTGAATGGGTTCATCTGTGACAGTCAGGTTTTCATATATAGCCCTGACGCCGTCCATTAAATCCACCTGATATCTGGTTCTGGTGGTGTCACCCTGAGGAGGGATGTACAATGAAACAAATAAAAGTTAAAGATGTCTACAAATTAGTGAAACATTTGTCTTTGCCTATATATCTTTACATTTTCTATTTAGAATTTTCTTACATTTTAATATTCAAATTATGAAACTGCAAGTTGTATAAATTATCCATGCATTTCACCTGTTCCTGATGGACTACAAAGGTGATGTCATCACCAGGTGCCACGGCCAGCATCTGTCCTTTGATGCCCAGCTGAAGGCCTTTAGGGGCCAGCAAAGGGCAAGAATGCTGCTTTGCGCTCTGTTCTTTATTCAAGCCACCCTCACAAACATTAGCGATGACCTTCCGGTAACTACAACAGACAACACAAGACATGTTAGCCTTGACTTGTTTTAATTTGCCTTAAACTGGAAAATCCATGTCATGTTGTGGCCTGGAGTCATGGAAAAATTAAATACCTATAATAATTTGAAGAGTTCCAATGCAAAAGCCTCTAAAAGCCATCTTGGTC
>NW_015609836.1:0-659 GCF_001515605.1 Sinocyclocheilus anshuiensis | reverse complement strand
GCCCTTGGCTTGGTATTGTTGGCAGAATTTGGCCCTCGGCGAAAATTGAGGAACCCTGATTTAGACTTTCACCATGTGACGGTTACCTTGGATTTAGGTGCTTACATCCCAATTAGGTTTAAGTTTTAAAGTTTGTCACATGCTCAAAATAGATTGCAGTGACATTTTTTTCCCCTGCAAGTCACCATGTTGAATCAAGCAATAAGGTATCTGGTTGTAGACTTAAAATAGACTTGCAACAGGCACTGGCACATGGTCATTCATGTTATGCAGTACCTTTTTTAAAACAATATGTTTGCGTCATCATTTAAATAAATATTTCAGTAAAAGGGTTTTGCAGACTTTCACAAATCTGCTATATGCGCTTCACTTCAACTTCAGCAAAATTAACAGGATGGAAATACATTTTTATTAAACATGATGCAATGTTTTACAATGATGCAAACCAACAAATACCACAAAGCTTCATCCAAAACTTTTGTTGTTACTTTTTTTGTTGTGATGTTACTTTCTGGAAGACAAGTCATTCAGAAACTGAAGTTCACAAGAGTCTTACAGTATATAAAGTGTCATTCCTACAGTTTGGTGGATTTTGGACTTGAGCAGGTTTGTTGAAAAACAAAAATACGCACAAAAAAAGTAAAAAATGCATTTCTTAT
>NW_015609835.1:0-659 GCF_001515605.1 Sinocyclocheilus anshuiensis | reverse complement strand
CATTCTAATACACTGATTTGGTGCTCAAGAAACATTTCTTATTATTATACATTTCGAAAACAGCTGCTTATTTTATTTATTTATTAATAAAAAGTTTTTTTAAAGCATTTATTTGAAATATCAATGTGAAAGTCTTTAATGCATCCTTGCTAAAATAAAAGTTATGTATAAAAAAAAAACTTGCCAACCCCAAACTTTTGAATGGCAGTCTATACAATTTTTAAAACAAATTCTACCAAAAATATTGCTATTATTGAAATTAAAATGCAAATTTGTCATTGTTCCTACACTTTCTGTTCAAACCTGTATTCCTGCAAAATTATATAAATTATTTAATATATTAATTATATTCATTCTGATATCATATTTGAAGGGGTGACATCATAAATTCTTTGACCACATGATAAAATAATCATTTTTTTTAAGAGAAATTTCATCATTAATTTATTAATATTGTTTTACTTAAGTCGGAAGAGTTGATTGATCTCCAGTTCAGCCTCCTCAACGGTCTTGTCCTGTCCCCTGTCCCTGAGTCTTCTCAGTCTTTCTTCTGGACTGACAGTGAGGAGCAGCACCAGGTTTGGTTGGAGCAGGTCTTCTGGCCACCGGTACAACTCTGAGCCTGGCTTTGGGAGGTTTTCAACTCTTCCACCAACTGC
>NW_015609834.1:0-659 GCF_001515605.1 Sinocyclocheilus anshuiensis | reverse complement strand
AAATACCAAGAGGATGAATGGAGCAGTATGAAATATTTACCAAAGTTAGCCTCATTATGACCATCAAAATTACACACACTATAGGTACATGTGTGTGTATGCATACATACATGAACAAATGTTCTCTTGTTTCATGATTATATTGCAGCTCAACCTATTAATGAAAGAAACTAACACATAATAACTGATCCTGCCCAGCTTGTTAAATAAGTCTTGTCAGACTACCGAACTACAATGCAATAGATTCTCAAGATTTATGTTCCTGCGAAAATTAATATGCTGTGATGATTTCACCAGTCCCTCATCTTAGTTCACGCATGCACATAATTTCTGAGATACTGTGGTGCTGACAAGTATCGTTTGATCACGGCACCGCCAGCTCATTACAAATAGACCTGATATAACAGTGTGTGACAGATGCAATATCAGACTCATCACTGTTGAACATTGTTTCAATCTTTTAGTAAGACCAAGGCAATTTGACATACCACTGTGCTGGTGGAACTCAAATATAACCTTTTAGTCAAAAGAATCACAGTCGTGTGCTTCAACAAACACCGCAAGGGCTGTTTTTCACACTGTTGTCATATAAACTGCTTGCGCAGGAACAAAGTGCAGAGGATGATGTGAAAATGTCTGACATAAGGTGACATTGTTAT
>NW_015609833.1:0-659 GCF_001515605.1 Sinocyclocheilus anshuiensis | reverse complement strand
ACATTTGAGGATAAAATGTAGCCCGACCAAAGTATTTATAAAGATTTTGCTAAATACTAAAAAGCAATGATGTACAGTTAAAATCCCATCCTCTGTAGGATTTCATGATTTTAAAAAGTGAAATAATTCACCTGAAAAGACGGTTGTCATCATTTGCTCATTCTCATGTCATTCAGAAGAACCTGTTTGACTGACTTTCTTCTGTTGAACACAAAAGAAGATATTTTGAAAGATGTTAAAGATGCTTTTTTGCATGCAGTGAAAGTGGATGGTGACAATGGCTGTTATACTCTAAAAAGGACAAAATCAGCATAAAAGTCTTCTAAAGCCGCACAATAGCTTTGTGTGAAGAAAACACTCCATTTTAGTTATACATAAATGTTTCACTATGCCGCAGCTGTCAATTCTCGTTTGTTTCTCTATATTCAAATCAATATTTGTTGACAAAAGTCGAAACTGGAACAGTCATAATTATGGTATTTAAAAAAAAGTCTAAAGTATGACGAGAAGTCATAATTATCCAAATTATGAGTCATAATTGACAAATTATAAATTGTAATACAATAAAAGTTGAAATGACAGTAGAAATGAGAATCATAATTGCAAGTCAAATTAAAGCCACAATATTAGTTGTTAAACGTAAATGTTTCAGTCTTTTG
>NW_015609832.1:0-659 GCF_001515605.1 Sinocyclocheilus anshuiensis | reverse complement strand
ATGAAATTCAGTATTAAGAGAATATTTTAAACACTTTATGGTTTGCTTTGGACACAAACACCTCCTTGTCAGGTGACACATGAAATTGAAACTATTACAGCGGGATCTATTTTGTCATATGAGGAAGTAAACTACATTAAGAGAGAAAAACACAGCGAGTATCACAATTTCACAATCATCTTTGATAGCACAAATCAATCCTGACTGGCTTAAAGTGAAGTATAGCAATAAGCAGTATCGGATATTTTGAAAGTAGTTTAAATGAGATTTGAAGATAAAACAGAGTCTGTAAATCATCAGATTTCACCTTTACTTTGATTTTAACGCATTGCTTGTCTGAATTTGTTATACAGTTTGTGAATAATTTGATTGTGTAAATAATATCAGGATTAAATTGTTTTCCATGTGTGCAGGTCATTGCTGTGGACTGACTGACGAGAGACATGTGGATTTGAGACAATTAAATGCTGAGATGATTCATAACTGACTCTGTGGACCAGCATCTGTATCTGCTTTTAGATGAAAACATGGCCTCCAAAATGAATTTCTCTGAAGAACATGAAACAAAGAAAAATACAGTCAAGAGGTGAGAAAACTTGAAATGTTTCACATTTTTAAAGGGGTCATCAGATGCCCATTTTCCACAAGTTGATATAATT
>NW_015609831.1:0-659 GCF_001515605.1 Sinocyclocheilus anshuiensis | reverse complement strand
GCAGGTCGTTTTGTTGCTAAAAGTTGCTAAATGACGTTGTGACATTATTGGATGATGTCATTATGTTACCACAACACAAAACTGCGTCATTGCGTAGAATAAACATTGAAATTAGGCTACTCATATCTCAGCAAAGAATGTAATTTGATACTCATTTAGATTTGTTTGTAAAAAATAATATAAACATTTAATATATATTATTTGTGATGCCTATGAACACATTTTTGCATATTTTTTATTCTGTATTTGTAGCCTATTTTATGTGTTTTCTAAACTAAACTAAAACTACACATTAACAATTATACTTTTAAGCAGTACGTTAAATGCTACACAAGAAAAGTCCAAAAATAGTGCACAGTGTACTGTGTAAATATGAAGGAATTTTCTGTATTCATTCTTTCTCCAGTATTTTACCTGTATTTAAAATTACACATTGCATTTCGATAGATAAATAAGATAAGATCGATTTTTGAGATAAGATCAACCGTGTACCTAACTGATTAACTGAACCTAACAGATTATAGGTAAAAACTAACAACTAAGGTGTATCATAAATTAACAATTAGCCTATTATTATTGAACAAGTGAAACTAGCAACTTGATTCACACGTGATGTGTGTGTACTGCGGCACCTCTCTCCAATTCGCTACCAACTCATG
>NW_015609830.1:0-658 GCF_001515605.1 Sinocyclocheilus anshuiensis | reverse complement strand
AGTGTGAATCCCACATAAATATGAGGATGTCATTCCCAAAACTTTGCAGCGTGCATGTGGCCGAAAAACAAACGTTTTATACAAATTCTGAATGGATTATATATAGCCTAGAAAGCACACAAAGAGCACTCCCTTTAAAATCACTAAAAAGCTGTCCCTCGTCTTAGTTCATCGTGATCTCATGAAGTTTTGTTATAATGAAAAGATTCGCGAGCTTGAAAAACTCAATGGACAAAAATTCTGGTGTCTGGTGAGTGGATTCTAACTTAAATGCCTCTGATTGGCTATTGCGTTCAAGCAATCAACAGACATATGTCTGTGATTGGCTACATTGCTCAACGCTACAAAAAACATGATGTAAATAGAAACCTTTTGATGCTCTCCAGAGCGCAAACACAAATATGCACTGGAAAGTTTGTGAGATCTGGTTTCGCCAATATGATAGTGAATAGAGAATATCTCGAGGTCCCCTGGGTGCTCGGGGCCTATGTATATAAGTCATGGTGATCATCATGTACTCGCACTTGACAGCGACGATCAATTATAAAAACTATGATTGCAACGACTTTATAAAAAATATGATTGATCGTACTCTAGTACTCGTGTAGATCCCTATTAAACGGGTCATATGATGCGATTTCAATTTTTCCTTTCTCTT
>NW_015609829.1:0-657 GCF_001515605.1 Sinocyclocheilus anshuiensis | reverse complement strand
TGTGTGTGTGTGTGTGTGTGTGTGTCATTACATTTTGTGGCATGTTTTCCTCAGTGCATAACTTACATTTACAGTAGATTATACATTTTATATCTTTATCTGTAAATGTTAGAAACGTGTATTTACATTTTGCATAAAGGCTCATCCTGAAAGCAAGGACAGGGCATAATATAGTACTATCCTGATAAAGTTATTTGATATAGCAGATGTTTACATACAGCCCTTAAGACAAAATAACAACTGCATTTACAGAAATGATTAATTAAAATGAATGGTTTTCAATGTTTTTACATCAAAAGTTGAAACCGGTTTATTGCTACACCAAATAATTGTTGGATCATTCCATGTCAAATCAACCAAATTTTGGAAACTTCCCCAGCACAAATTTTTGATTTAATATTTTTTAATAATTTTTTTTCTGTAGAAAGACAAACATATATAGTGATAAAACCCAAAATATCACAGAAATGTCACAGATGTATAAATGTAAATTTTTTTACATTATTTTGTAGAGGGGGGTCAAAAAGAAAAGTTCCCTCTCGAGAACGGTCTCTCGACATGGTGTTAATGCCTTGGGGACTCCCTTCCTTCCTAACCTACCTAAAATCTTACTGCACAACGCCAGTGAAGTTGCAACTCTCACTGGCCAATGCCAGC
>NW_015609828.1:0-659 GCF_001515605.1 Sinocyclocheilus anshuiensis | reverse complement strand
AAAAAAAAAAAGTGTTCCTCCTGTTCCCTACTGAAAAGACCAGCATTATCATATGGTGGGATGCCGGTGTCTCCATCAATCTGCTTAACTGGCTTAAAGGAACATTTCATCCACAAATGAAATTGTGCTGAAAATATATTCACCCTCAGGCCATCCAAGAGGAGTTTGTTTCTTCATCAGAACAAATTTGGAGAAATTTAGAATTACATTACAAATGGATCCTCTGCAGTGAATGGGTGCCGTCTGAATGAGACCAAACAGCTGATAAAAAACGTCACAATAATCCACATGACCAATTCATAATCCATAGTAATGCTTTCTCTAGTGAAAGTCCATTCCCTGTTGTCTTCTCACATAACAATCCACAGCATATATGTTTGGAACTGTTTTGGACTGTTTTTTGCTTGTTAATGGTGTTTGATCTGTGCATATTTCTCTCCTGATTCAGACACGACAGTTCCTTGGCAGACATAGGTCCACATTTTTTTTCTGGAGAAAACAATATTATGGATAGATGACTCGTATTTTAGCCGGAAGCAACATTTTGAAGTTAAAAATTTTTTAATCATGAATTTGTTTTTCAGAAACAAGATGTTAATTAATGTACTGGAGTAGTGTGGACTACTTGTGGATTATTGTGATGTTTTTATCAACTGTTT
>NW_015609827.1:0-659 GCF_001515605.1 Sinocyclocheilus anshuiensis | reverse complement strand
AATAATAATTAATATATTATTTATGCATTCATTATGTGTGATGGATTCACACAAGTGATGGAAATTTTGACATGACTGGCCATTTTTGTAAACACTGCAAACAGTCACCAGTGACCTTGGAGAAACATCAAGTGCTCAGAAACCCTTTTGCCCGTCTACAGCACTGCATCGCACGCACACACACAAACACACACAGCTACACAATGAGCCGTGAGTCAGCACTAGTGCCAGACGCCAGACGCCCGACGTGATGCAAGACGCTGAGAAAACCTTCAAACGCTCAGTTCTGGGACAGGATTTCTATTTATCACCAGCATGTTGATTTCCTCTGATTTCAGCTTCTCTGCACTGCGGTGCGATTAGATCTTAAAAATAGTGCTGCGGATTTGTAACTTCTCCAAGCGTGTTGTTTCTCCAAACCGAGGAGACGAATGCAGGTTTGATTTTTCGGTCTGGGCTCGTTGTTTTGTAGTCTGCTAGCGGAAATGTGGTACACAGGCCTGCCATTAAGCAAACAGCGCTGTTGTCACAGTAATAGCAGCCTGCCCATGAGTGATGGACGTGCTGGCCAATGCGACGGTCTAACCTTTGGCTGCAGTGAGCATGGTGGAGGCCAGCTCGCACTGCTGGGACTCGATGTGGCTGAGGGTGAACCATCG
>NW_015609826.1:0-659 GCF_001515605.1 Sinocyclocheilus anshuiensis | reverse complement strand
CATATGACCCCTTTAAATGGCCACTGTCATTCTGTAGATTTTATTTATAGATTCGTTTTCTGTTTAAATTTGTCCCTCAGAATGGCCATCAGCTAAATAATGACTTTTGAGAGAGAATTGAGAGAATAAGCTGCTGGAACAAATGAAGTGGATTTTAAAATCAGCTTTGATTTGCTGTACAATATGAGTTCATGTATGATATGTCTATTACTATTGAGAACTCACACAAGATCAGCTTTTTTTTTTTTTTTTTACTCGAATGCTTATGTTTGATCTCTAGTATAACTGAAACGGATGTTAAGGATCACAATCAAATCGATCAAAAATCACTTGGAACAACAAACCTAAATTGCACCACACAAAAAAAGAAAAGTAATATAGATTTTCAGAGTTACAGTCAGTTACCCTATTTGCATGCATCTCAAAAAAACGTACTGGGTTTTTGCAGAAAGCAGTACTCTGGAACATCATGTAAACGCAGCACTTTTGCATGTTTTACAGCTTTGTCATTATAGCCGTCTTTCTAGCATGCATGTCAACTGACTGCAATCACAACATCATTAATGAGCAGTTTGATCAACGTTTCGTATGACACGTGCATACACCGTCTCATCCTCCTGTTTGACTTCCTGAAAGAGAACACAAAGACAGATAGACAA
>NW_015609825.1:0-658 GCF_001515605.1 Sinocyclocheilus anshuiensis | reverse complement strand
ATATTCTGCATGACCATATTCTACATCCCTAACCCAATACCTAAATTTAACAAACCTTACTTACTATTAATAAGCAGCAAATTAGGAGTTTACTGAGGCAAAGGTCATAGTTAATGGTTTGTTATTAGCGAGAACTGAACCTTAAAATAAAATGTGACCAAAATGTCTCTATCTGAGAGCTTGGTGTTGTCAGGCAAAGCTGTCTCTGATGCAGAGCATGGTAATTTATTTTGATGACAGATTACATGATATAAAAATACATTCAGATTACATGGCAAGCACAGGATTCTCAAGTTGCTCATGCATGTTTGCAAAAGCTTGACTTTTTTACCATTGTGTTTCTGGTAAGGGGTATGCTGACACTTTCACAGGCAGCCGGGCAGATTTTTGTCCCTCCTTTGCCTCTATAACTGATCCATTCCTGTAGTCCAAGCTGATGAAAGGTTTCTCTGTGGAATTATGGAAGAAGAGCTGTTACATTAGCAGTAACGTGCTGTTTGTGTTTAACTATGTATGTATAACAGTACAGGCATAGTTATTTTTACATACCGTGAACTAAGACAGTAGTAAACTCTTCTTTCACCTCCACACTACCGGCAGAGCAGGTGTAGTAACCGCTATCATCCACATTAACACTTCTGATTGTGAGGATACTAGA
>NW_015609824.1:0-658 GCF_001515605.1 Sinocyclocheilus anshuiensis | reverse complement strand
TTTTTTTTAAATATTCACATTTAATGACTGTTATCTCCCCTAACAGTTTTCGCATGGCAACAACTAATGCTTTAAATATATATTTAAATATAGCTTATGTATAAACAAAAAATATATAAATTATTTAATCTATCATTTAAAATGTTTATAGTTTTTATCAAGGACGCACCCTTCGAGTGGATTAACACAAACGATGTGTTTTAATTGTTCACACACAAAAAATTATTTTATATAAGTGGATTTTTAGTTAACGAATGAACGAACTTTTTGTTTTGTAAATTGCATAGTTCTCTCTTCTAAATGCACATTTAGAAGTGTGTGTTATATGCAGTCGTTTTTATAGTCTTTTTAGATACAGACTTTTAGATACACGCTGAATGTCTCCTTTAGTGTTCTGAATACAACTAGGGAAATAAAGAATTGCTCTATGGTTGAACTGATTTGTGGGTTATAAAGCTTTTTTGAATGACCCCCTTTCTCGAGCCATTTTTCTTCAAAGTAATGACCTGGGCACAATTCAGTATGAGCGAGCAAACTATGCATGCATTACTATAGAACTTTAGAGTGGGAGAGACCCAGAGAAGGGGTGAACCGGAGGTCAGCGCGTCTAACTAATATTAAAATGTACTGGGACTCGTGACACGCCTCGCTGTTTAAC
>NW_015609823.1:0-658 GCF_001515605.1 Sinocyclocheilus anshuiensis | reverse complement strand
GCAAAAACTTTATTAACATTATAAGTAAACCTCAAGGAACATATGAAAATAATAAAACGAATCCATGTCATGACCTCTTTAAAATCTTTGTTTGCTGATGCTGTCATGAGGGCCAATATAAAGTCAACCTAATACAATGATAATAATAATAATGTATGTAATGACAATAATTTAATAAAGATAAATAGCAACCCATATCAGCCATTACACTGATAATCAGTTTTTATCATTTTTATAACAGTGCATCTCTAATATTTAATGTTCTAAAATAGGTTAAAAACTATTACGATAATAACCATAATAAGTTTAGTTTTGCTTGACTGTCAATGACAAATATTGTGACAGTGGTGTATAAGACTGATTCATGTGGACAAAAAAGTGATAAAACATATGTATAAATTGAAGAACTAGATAAACATAAAAGACACACAGAAGCTACAGATAACAACAACCTTAAAAAGAACCCTATAAAGGTTCCTGCAGCTGTCAGTAATGAACAGCAGCCGGCGTGTTTATGTACTATTATGCGGTTAAGGATGGGAAGGGTGCTGATGGCTAATCACTTATCTGAGCTAATTTCTCTCTCTGGTATTGTTCCTGTTCAGTGGACTTAAGAGGGCTGGGCACAATACTGCCATTACAGCACCATGACATCACC
>NW_015609822.1:0-658 GCF_001515605.1 Sinocyclocheilus anshuiensis | reverse complement strand
TTATTCCTTAAGCAGTGTGTTCTTGCATATTCATTTTAAATTTATTTTCATAAAATGTGTTTATACTTATTTAAATATATAAACTTATAAAATGTATCATAAAATCATCATACAAGTCTATCAAATTTGTGCACTTTTCCAAGTTTTCTTAAACCATATGAAATTTAAGTTGTCGTGTTTGCTGGGAATCTTGCTTGACAAACATGCTTGAAAATCTGACAAACATGAGGGAGAGTAAATGATTCTTCCTATTAATTTAATAAAACGAAATATTAAGACTAACATAAGTACATTGTTCAATTGCATCTGTGTCATCAAAAGGTAAACAGATGCAGGTTCGAGTCTATTAGCTTGAAGTTTGATTAATTTAATTTGAATTCACACTCTCTGTGCTGCATGAGAAATTGTTCCCATCCGGAGCTTATTTTTCTAGCACTTTATAGTCTTGCAGGCTGATAAACAAATCTTCAGAGAATTTGAGCGTTTGCCTGCTAGTGAAAACACCTCGGACAAATCACAGACTGATGTTCCCTGAGGCCATACAGGACCAGAGCTGCAGCTAATCTGCTCTGCGCAATGATGGAACAACATTTCTGTAGGGACCCGGATATTAAGTATTGATTTAAGTTGGAATCATTTTAATATGTGAGGGAAAAAA
>NW_015609821.1:0-658 GCF_001515605.1 Sinocyclocheilus anshuiensis | reverse complement strand
ATTCTGTGTGTATGTGTCTGTTCAAACATAAGGAGATGCGAAAGATGAATCAACTCGGTGTTCGCGTGCTGTCGGAAACGCATCTCTGTGTGCGCGCGCTTTGCACGTGTGCGGCGGCAGTGCACACAGAAAACTGAAGTGATCACATGCCTTTCCGAGATGCGGCTTGTGTGCGTGCTTCAGGTGTGTGTCAGACAGCAAGGCGAGACGGCAAAGAGTTGTTTTCTGCAACTTATTGCACTTGATAACTCTTTTTAACGTCAAGCAATTCTCTGCTATATGCATCGACCTAAAACTTTGACCTTTTGCAACGCTTTGATTTAAGTAGCCTATTATTAAAACGATTCAGATATCGCATGCCATTGCGATTTGCATATCGCAATATTTACATTTGCGATATTTCGATAATTTCATTATGTCGTGCAGCCCTAATACCCGCACACCAAAGTAATCATCCCAACACACGTGGCAAGCGTAACCACAAGCCAAGGTGTGCTCATACTGTCAGCAAAGGACACACACACTCTCCTGAAGCACTAGGTCTTATTTTGTGCTCTGAAATAACGCGGTTCTTTGCTTATTGCTTTCCCTTCACTGTGTGATGGATAACAGCACAAACAGTTCTTGCCCTGGAATGAACAGAACACACTGTTCTTTA
>NW_015609820.1:0-658 GCF_001515605.1 Sinocyclocheilus anshuiensis | reverse complement strand
TTTTTTTTTTCAAAGATAAAAATATAAATTAAAATTCTGCATTTTGTTAATCAAAAATCATCCACACAGTAGTTTCCAAAAGACAAGCTATGTCAAAATTAGCAGATTGTGAGTGTTTGGGTTTCCAAGAACCGATAAGCCTCCAGTTATAGTTACTTAGACACGCCCCTCTTCTTCTGCACCAATCAGATCAATCAGATATTGGTGTGGAGGTGGAGTTTAAGCTCAGTGCTCAGTGCTCATGTCTAATTTAATTTAATGTTATTTTTGGCTTTACAGTGTTTTTAATCTAAATATAGGCTACACCATTATATAAACATACAATCTATATAATTGTTCCTGGACACAAAATACTATAGCTCATACTTTCCCATCTGCACTGCAAAAATTCCCTTGCTCTACAGGCAATTCACTTACTTCAAAGCAGTGTTATTTAGTACCAGAGTCAAAATAATAATACCTGCTAAGGGGTAATTAAGCATAACAAATTTTCAAATATATATTTTTAATTGGAAAATGAAATGATATTTGATCAAATTTTGATAATTGCCTTAATCTTTTAAACAATTGAGAACATAGTAATCACCATTTTATCAAAAATAACCTGTCGATTTCAACAAAACATTTTTGCAGCTTAGGCCTTGTAAGTGAAACATTT
>NW_015609819.1:0-656 GCF_001515605.1 Sinocyclocheilus anshuiensis | reverse complement strand
AAAAAACCCTTTGAGATGTGAGTTGATGAAGGCAGTGTTGGGAATCTGGATGCAACAAGAATCCGATACGTCCTGACAGTTCAGGAAAAGGGAAAAGAGAGTGCCAACATCTCAGCGGTCAATTGAATGTAAGGATAAGATACCCAATCTGTAACAAGACAAACTGAAAATTTGTTTAGTTTAATGCAATTTATGCTCCACTAGCTGCACCAGACTGAATTACAAAAAGAACAATTAATTCCAAACAGGTTTTCCAAACACCATGACTGCAATTGTTCAGACAAACACCCTTCAGAAAGCCTACAAAACAAAACAAAAATAGGGTAAGAAAAAAATTTTATGTATATTTTTAACATAAAAGACACACTTTGCCTCTAAAATCAACATGAAAAGGCTTATCTTATTTATTATTTTAAAGAGCATTAAACTACTGTACTAACATTTGGCCTTAACATTAAAAAATTTTTTAGCAACAGTAAACAATTTTTAAATGATGAGTATTAAGCTATATAGACAAAATATATAACAACAAATTCTAAATAGTAAATTACAAAATATAAATAAATAACAGTGAACTAATTTTAAATATTAAAAATATATATATGAATATCTATATATACACATATACAGTATATATATATATATATATATATATA
>NW_015609818.1:0-658 GCF_001515605.1 Sinocyclocheilus anshuiensis | reverse complement strand
GGAAAATACGAAAATGCAATTTGGTGAAATAATCAGGGATATTCTGGAGATGCATCACATTCTCCACGCAATTAATTTCTCATCTAATTTGATCTGGGGTTGGCGGCGCGGATGAGATGAGAGGGGGAGAGGGAGCAGAATTTGCATTAAAGAGCGTCGTGCCGTGGCCTTGCTGAACCCTGAGGAACGGGGGAAAGGGGGGAGGGGCTGTTGGTGCTTTGCTGTTGTTCATCAACATTTCTTTTTCCTGTCCCTTCTGTCCATGTGGCCGCAGAGCATTCCGAGAGTATTCTGTTTATCTCCTTTGAGGAGATCAGTCACAGGATATGTTCATATCTGTTCAAGCCTCTGGGGTTTTCTTTGCTTTTTTAAAATCAATGTCTGCATGACCTTTACGTGTCCAAGGTTATGTGATGCTAAATTTAATTCAGACAAAAAGAGACCATTACTATTATCTTGAAAACCCATTCCAGCATCTTTTTATATCTATAGACATCCTATAAACATTTTCCCTGCCAACATTTTCACTGTTGCAACACAAACATTTTTTGATTATTTAAATGTGTGATTTCACAGTTTAGATTTTTTTATTATAAATGTATCATTTTCATATGTAGTGTAATTTATTTTTAATATTAATTACATTTTCTATTGTATA
>NW_015609817.1:0-658 GCF_001515605.1 Sinocyclocheilus anshuiensis | reverse complement strand
TTTTTTAAATGTCTATATAATTTTTTATACTTTTTTAGTTTTATAAATATATATAATATATTCTTATAGTGTTAAACTGATTGAAAATCATATTCTGAAATAAAATAAGTTTACTTTGATATTTTATTTCATTTCAGTTAAAGGTTTTTTTTGAAAAAACTTAATCTAAGTTTTAAAACAACACAAATGTTTTTTAATGGTTTTAGTTTTAGTTGACTATAATAACCCTACTCTGTGCACAGTGAAGGTTTTGTCCAGAACTGATCCTGATGTTACGGAGATATTCTGCTCTGTGTGGCTCAGTGAGCTGTGAGTCAGTACCAGCAGATCCACCATGTTGGGCTTGTTGTTCCGCAGGGTTTTGACGGCGTTAAACACGTCGACCGAGCGCTGATGACGCAGCATTTCACTCACGATACTGATGGCACAAAACGTCCCGCTGCGACCGCCGCCATTCCTGACGGGACAAAAGAAAACACACTTAAAACAAAGACACCGGCTGTTCTGACTGCTGCTCAATCAAGTCAATAAATGCTGTTACAGTCACGTAAAACAGATTCAGAGATTCACTGATCGATCAGAAACACAACACAGATCATCTTCTACTGTCTGCTGTGTGTGTGTGTGTGTGTGTGAGAGAGAGAGAGTATGTGTGTGT
>NW_015609816.1:0-658 GCF_001515605.1 Sinocyclocheilus anshuiensis | reverse complement strand
GCAGCTTAATATTCACAGACACTAGTCCATATCGTGTTTTGATTTAAGTTTACTGACCTACTTTTGATTTATTCATTCAAAATTCCATTTTTATGACTGAATTTACATGTGAATACAGTTCAAAACAAGCAGCTTTTTACTTCACAAGTCATAATTGATGAACTGGAGTCAATGCAAGTCAATGTAGTAACTGTTTGGCTTTTTACAACTTCATTTTAACATAAACAAAGGCTAAATTACAGTAGCTATAATATTAAACATCGTTATTTGATTAAACAATGTTTAATTTAATTTGATTACCATAATAAAGAGCTTAATGTTTATTCTGATGTCTTTTTAAAATATGCAGCATATTTTCTGTTATGTACTAAAACACATAGGGACACATCAAAAAATAAATAAATAAAAAATAAAACCCACACGAATTTTTGCCATCAGTAAAACTAGCCAGTATACATCAACATTCTGCAGGTGTCAAGCGAAAATACTATTTAAACAAACTTGCTTCTTTTAATTTTCTCTGTATGCAGTGTTATTTGTTCTTAGACAAACTGAATAAAACAGATTTAAACCAGAAACCACAATTTTTAATTAGACCAAATTAGGCTGCACGATAAATCGCATGCGATATTTAACTTGCATCTTGTCAGTAAAGCCG
>NW_015609815.1:0-658 GCF_001515605.1 Sinocyclocheilus anshuiensis | reverse complement strand
AATGAACTTTTCCATGACATTCTAATTTATTGTGATGCACCTGTAAGTGAGTTTGTGCTGTTGATTGCGAAAAAAAAATGCACAAATGTACTTACATTTTATTCTAAACAACAAACATGAAGTTTAGAGCAAAGTTCTGTTATTTTAGTGAAGTTCCTGTATGAACACCACAGGATAAAAAAGGTAATTGTGATTTTATATCTCACAATTCTGACATAAATTCAGAATTGCTAAATATAAAGTCAGAATTGCAGTTCTGAGAAAAAAGGTTTGAATTGTGAGATAAAAATTCTTGATTAACTTTTTTATTTTTATTCTGTGGCGGAAACAAACAAAAAAGCAATTGCGCAGTCAGAATTTTGAGAAAAAAGTCATAATGGCAAAATATAAACTAATAATTGCAAAATATAAATGTAAACTCATAATTGCAAAAAATAAAAAATGTCAGAATTCTTTGTTTATATCTCACAACTCTGACTTTTTTTCTCAGAATTGTGAGACATGCGTTTCTATCTAAACAAAAAACGAATTGGACACTGGTGAAACTGCTATTATAATATAATGAAATATTTGCACTTTCAGTGTTGCTTGCAAAAAATAAATGGCTAATTTTGAGTGGCCAACAATGGAGAAAGATGCTTTTTGTTGCTTTCAGACG
>NW_015609814.1:0-658 GCF_001515605.1 Sinocyclocheilus anshuiensis | reverse complement strand
GCGGAGGACACTTCAGTGCAGCGGTGAGCATGGACTGTCACAACCACACACACCAGATCCGTAGCGCACATAACCGAGCCAGAATCACTCCACAGTTTGTGCAGTCAGTGAGGCCGTAGGAATATGTCAGCAAGTAAAGCTGTGTTTATGAGGTCCAGCTATGCTTCCTACAGGATTCACTGAGACTATAGCAGGTGGACCTCGGTCCCACTCGAAAAATGGGTACGTTTTATAGTTAAATCTGGACCATTCTGATAGCAAACCCATTTTTAGTCACCATTTTGGTTTCTGTCTTAATATTAATCCAGAAAAATGCTGTCCTCATAAATGTCCTCAAAAATTTTGGAAATTATTCAGATATGTAAATAAAGAGTAATTGACACATTAGCAGCTTTCGCATCGGAGGAGCCTTTTGAGAGTTCCTAGAACTATTGGCAGAAGTTCCCGCTTTTGGCATGTTTGCACCACAGGAACTAGGAACAGTTTTAGTTCTAGGAACTCTGTTTGGGGGAACTAAATGATCTCCTACTTCAGAGCAGGGTCTAAAACAGTCCTATAGGAGCTACCAGTGACATAGTGTGCGCTGATTGGCCAAATGCATACGAAACACCGGCTACCCGGCATTTTTAAAAAGCCGTGTAAAAATATTTACTCCATG
>NW_015609813.1:0-658 GCF_001515605.1 Sinocyclocheilus anshuiensis | reverse complement strand
TTAGTATTACTAAGAAAGGATATATGAAATAGTTTACATATTTCTTGCTCTATTATATCCTCCCTTCCAGTTGTGTAAACAGTGAACAACTTTCAAACCCCATTCTGACAGAAAACACAGTGGAATGCTTTGAATTAGCACCCCATCAAAATGAGGTCATGTACCATGTATATATAAAAGACCGTATAATCTTACGATTCTGAACCCCACTGCATGTTCAGAAAGGAAGTTAGTTCTTTCATTACTTCCTGTCAGTGTTGTCTGGACAAACGATACTCACATTCTTTCTTGGATATATATTAATCATAAATAGATGGTAATCATTCTGAAACAAAAGGCAAATCCATGGTATTAATAAAAAGATGGATAGCCTTAAGATAATAAATAGTGCAATATTTGCAAACTCTGTCCTTCAAAACGACAAAGAATTTGAGAAGGAAGTTTTCCAGGAAGTAACTTAAATCTCTTTCACATTTCTTGGTCATTGCTGGTGTAATGCTGTAGGACCTACTGTGCACCTCTCCACTGCATCAGAGCAGCAGATTCCTCAGCGTTCAGAGGTCCGTCTTCGCTGCCTTTGCCATGTTGTTTAACATCAGAATACGAGGTATGGCTGGACTCACCACAGCGGTGGTGAAAAGGGGAAGAACGGATACTG
>NW_015609812.1:0-658 GCF_001515605.1 Sinocyclocheilus anshuiensis | reverse complement strand
CAGCTTTATTTCAATTATCAACATTTTTATATATTTTTTTTTATTTTTCAAATAATTACGTATAATCGTACAGATATTCAGAATTAGCTTTTTATTTATTTTTGTTTTATATTTTTATTATCTTAAAATTAGTTTTAGCCATTTAGAAATTTTAGTTTAGCAATTTTATTATGTACTTTTGTCTTTGAGATTTGTTTGTTTGTTTTTATTTCTATTTAGCTTTCATTTATTTTATTTTATTTCATTTTTAGTTTTAGTAATTTTTCAGTTAGTTGTCAAAGCAAAATTTCTCACTTTAATTTTTTTTTTTTAATATATATATATATCATGTTCTGGGACATTTCATTTATATTTCATTTTATGTCAGCTTGATTTCAATTACTGAAAATGTTAACAATAAACACTCTGACCCTGTCCCATTCCTAGACCCTCTACAGAAGGTTTTACATATGCAGCGAAACACACATACTGTACAATAATGCTCTGTGAGGATCAGCGTATGACAGCATCACATGAACGCCTCTGAAATAGATCGGAGAGAACAGAAACGGCCTGAAAATCCCATTACTGCTGGAAAGGTCAAGGCAGAGTGCAGCGTTCCTGAGAGACCACGCGCACACACACACACACACACACACACGTCTGGTTTGCTATCCTT
>NW_015609811.1:0-658 GCF_001515605.1 Sinocyclocheilus anshuiensis | reverse complement strand
ATTAATCGAGATTAATCGCATCCAAAATAAAAGTTTTTGTTTACAGAATATATTTGTGTGTGTACTGAGTATATTTATTATCTATAAATACACACATGCATGTATATATTTAAGAAAATGTTTTGGTTTATATATAAAATATTTATATATAAATTATATATGAATATATATATATATATATACACATGTATGTTTGTGTATTTATATATAGATAATAAATATACACAGTAGTACACACACATACGTATATTACGTAAACAAAAACTTTTATTTTCATCGTTTGACAGCACTAAAAATTAGTAAAACTGAAATTAAAATAAATTACATTTAATACTAAAATATATAAAATCAAAATGACTAATATTGAAATTTAAAATGAAAAAATTAATACTATAGGAGTATATAAATAATATACCACTAGTATATTATAGTAGTATACTACTACATGACATCACATGACATGAATTGAAAATGAACGTTTTTTTAAAACCATTAGAAATCAACATGAATACTAAGGGTACATTACTAAATTGGCATATGCATGTGTGTGTGTGTGTGTGCAGGACTGAACATTGGGCCAGTGGTCGCAGGAGTCATTGGCGCCAGAAAGCCCCAGTATGATATCTGGGGAAACACAGTAAACGTGGCCAGTCGGATG
>NW_015609810.1:0-658 GCF_001515605.1 Sinocyclocheilus anshuiensis | reverse complement strand
TGAACAGCGATGGAGGGAGTCGTGTTATGGCTGGTGTCGTGTCAGTGAACGCATCGTCCCCGTTCTGACAGATCACCCCAATTAACCTTATTTACCACTATTTCCTTTCCTCCTTTAACAAGTTCCTCTGGGCTTTCCCCCCTCTAATGACCAGGTGCCTGAGACGAGGGCTTGCTGCGTTATGGCACCCTCACGGCCCGACTCGCCGTTATTCAGGTGCTCAGGCTGCAGATCACATGCTCCTACGAGCACATTATTGTTTTTTCCATAAATGTTCACACTAGAGGCAGAATCATGCGTCAGGGGGAATTAAGTTGACGTTAGCTCCAGTTGCTGTCTGAACTGATGCTTAATTTTAAAGTGCAGATTATAGTAGACGCGGATTTCTCGTCTGTAATGATTTCAGAAGTGGGTGTGAGGCTTTTCAAGCTCGTAATGAAGGGGAACAGGGGAGGGGGTGACAGAAAATCGAGGCGTGGGTGTTGTTACTTGTTAGCCTTGGCAAACAAGCAAAACTTCTAAATAGAAACAGCCATTGTGTCTCTCTATCGCTAAGCAACATCAGCCTAATATTCGTGTGACCTCTAATGAATACCGTGGGACTTTGTGCAAGGTAAACATACCCAGTGCATGACTCTATACCCCCTGCTCATTAACA
>NW_015609809.1:0-653 GCF_001515605.1 Sinocyclocheilus anshuiensis | reverse complement strand
TGAAAGAAAGGGCCTGATCTTCCTAACGTTGTATAAAGCAAATCTTATATCATATCAGGCTCAATATTACATTTGCACCGGTGAGCAAAAGCAAAGGAAATCCAGTTGGAGATGCGAGTTCACACTGCCACCTAGCGACTATTTCAAAGGAGCGCATTGTGATTGCTTAGAAACGTCAAAAAAGATGTTTTTATTTTCAAACAGTGTAGTTCTTTGCGTATGTAAACATAAGTATTAAACACATGCACTTATTAAAAAAAAAAACTATTTGATTTGTTTTCCATTTTTCCAAATCAGTCCTGATTGAAGGTCAAGTAACCCACTCAACCAACTGGATCTTCAAGAGCTTAAAGTGTCAATAAACATAAATGCATATCTTCCAACCTGCCAATTAAGCGTTCTAGTACAGTAACAAAATAAAGTAATAATTATAATAATGCATCGTTATTTTATTTGCATAACATTGTTATATCAGAATGGGATGCTCTAGTTGAAGGACGCTTAATATGTAGGTACCTTAAGTTGTGTTATATTAAAGGATAAAGGCACTTTGCTTTAATGTTGTTTAATTATATAACATGGCAGTGAATATAAGTCATTCTAGAATATTATATGACACACACACACACACACACACACACACACACACACAC
>NW_015609808.1:0-658 GCF_001515605.1 Sinocyclocheilus anshuiensis | reverse complement strand
CAGGGGCAAGTCTCCGGAGACTGCACAGCAATTTAGGCAGCCTAATGCAAGAGCTGTTTTGGTTGCCATGAGCGACAGAGAGGCTCGTTTCCTGACTGAAAAGAATCAATACCGCAATGACTGGATGTGAAAGGGACGAAAACAATAAAAAACTCTAAATGGCATTTTACGTCACGAGACTTAGCCTATATATCGCATGCAAACAATTACGAATTACATGCCAGTCACAAATATACTTAAAGCTAATCTGAGCCCTTTTCCAGAGGCGTTTCGTGAAAGGAAAGCGACTGATCCCATTTGTAATAATGTTTGCTCCATTCGCGAGACAACACCCTGCATGCTGCGTGTCATTTAAATCCAATAAGAGTGATTGTAACCGACACGATATTAGCATAACCTTATGTGTTGAATAAAACGATGCCTCTATTTCCGCCAAAACTTTTGCGACCTTAACAAGTGTTTTACTAAGACTGATGGGTGAACCAGAATTATTGGTCTGTTTGCAGTACTATTTTGCCCTCTAACAAGTGCCTGTGATTTATGTAAAGGATATGGCCACTCTGTTATTTTCTTTGCATATTTCCGAATAATATTATCTTCGCTGAAGATGAAAAGGGATCGGTTGACTGAGAGACAGTTCTGTTTGACCGGTATCGGG
>NW_015609807.1:0-658 GCF_001515605.1 Sinocyclocheilus anshuiensis | reverse complement strand
TCTGAATGTTTCTTCAGTCTTCATGTCTTCACTCTCTTCTTTAATGAACATCTTTATTATAGCGTCACATGGATCTCAGTTGAGTTTTTCTGTGTGTTTAAGATGAGAATAATTAATAGAAAGAAAAATAAACGCAAACTAAATCTCTGGGTGTGTAGTAGTCAGCACACTATTATGAAGGGTTTCCAACCGTTCCCTGTAATAGAGAATAGTCTGTATTTTAGGCATCAGAGAAGTGTTCCATATGAAAGCTATACAGAACACAGTTTGTCCCGTAATCTTTTTATATACCTTTTATGCAACTAAGTCGCGAAAATGACACACTATGTGGTACACAACAAATATTTTGAGCGTCCCTTATTTTCCTTTTCTGAACTTGGCAGCCCTACTGGTAACAGAGTCATTCAGAATAGGAGTTAATGGCCTTAAATCACCTCATTAAAATACATGTACAAATTATACAGAAAGTTCGTTTTTAGGTACTTATTGTTTATATTTGGTATTCAATGATTAGTACATCATATTTTTAATAGATTCCACTTTCATGTAAACATTTGCAGTTGGTTTGTAAAGTTGTCATTGAACATTTGTTCTCCTTAGTCGATTCAAACCCTATTGAGTCACATTGCGAATGATTTGTTTAAGTTGACTCGGATTT
>NW_015609806.1:0-658 GCF_001515605.1 Sinocyclocheilus anshuiensis | reverse complement strand
ATTAAGAACATAAAAAATTATAATAATAATAAAAATGAATGTTTGGAACATCAGGCAAGAGCTTTTTTGGGGCTTTTAGGAGCTTGTGGTCACTAAGTGTCATTGTAAGGTCCTTTCTTTCCTTCTTTCTTTCCTTCTTTCTTTCCTTCCTTCCTTCCTTCCTTCCTTTACTTTCCTTCCTTCATTCCTATCTATGGAAGCTAGAAATTCATATGGGTTTGGGACGGGCATAGTAAACATTGAAAGCATTTCAATTTGTGGATGAACTAACTTTCTTTTGGAGCTCTAGATTTAGAGCTCTAGAACGGCAATCAGTGGGAATCTGTTCCTCAGTGTTTTATTGATATCCTCACATTGTATGTTTTTATTAGACACAAAAAAAAATAAACAGGAAGAAGAAGAAGCAAAGTAGAGTAATATAAAGAGACAAAAAGCAGACAGCCACATCAACGCTACTCATCATATGACTACAGTTTCACCTCAAAGGCAACTGTATCTTTCAGTATGGTCATTCTTCCCCCACATGGCTTTTTATCTCTCTTTAGCTCACCCACCCTGCTTCCATTCTCTTTTCTACTTCTTTTGATTCAGACATCATTCCTACGGTGGCCCTGGCCAAGTGACTCATTAAGCTGAAATGCTTCTAGTCAGCCTTTTG
>NW_015609805.1:0-658 GCF_001515605.1 Sinocyclocheilus anshuiensis | reverse complement strand
AGCCCTTGGAACACCTCTGGATATTGCTTCACCAGCTCATCTTTTGTAGCAGGCACGGTTGCACTCACTGGCTCTATACGCTTGACCAGATTCAGTTGTTCACAGGCAGCTCTGCCAGGTATTGGTGGTGTTGACTGTTCCGTAACAAAAAACAACAGCCTTGATTCATTTTGTCCCTTGTGGCACTTCAGGAATGCATACCCAGCCGGTCTGATCTTTGTGCCGCCGTATGCCACTAACATGGTCTCTGTGGGCTTGAGTGTGACGTCACCAGGTAGCTTTCTGATTTGTTCAAGTGGCAGGACATTTGCATCAGCACCGGTGTCTAGTTTGAATTCAATAGGGATCCCTCTGATAGTCATGCTTGTGTACCACGATTCTTCATTTTTACAGATTGCATTTATCTGTGTGCATTGAAGGGTCCCCATAAACAAACTATCAACAGCTTGGAGTGTCTGCACAGACTTCATCTTGCACATTTTTGCAAAATGGTTGGTTTTGCCACATGCTCTGCATTTAGCCCCATATGCTGGACAAGATCTTGTTGGGTGTGTCTGTCCACATCTGGTACATGCTTTTGATGTGCCGCTGACTTTCTCTTTTTTGTTGTGAAACGGTGTGGCTTTAAAGGTCTTATTTTTGTATTTTGCTCCTTTGA
>NW_015609804.1:0-658 GCF_001515605.1 Sinocyclocheilus anshuiensis | reverse complement strand
CCTCAAATCGAGTGAAGCTGCCTGTTCTCAAGAGGAACTGAAACATAATTTATCACCAAAGACTATAAATTCGGAAGTTTAAAGGCCTTTTTCAATAGGAAATGCATCAACAGAATAGAAATCTACACTTAAATATTTTAATACAGCAATTATGCAACTTACTGGCTGACTGAATTTTGCATATGTAAAATTAAGCATTGTGTTCCTGGGAGATTTGTTTGATTGTAAACGATTTTTTCTTTATTTTTTTTACCCATACGGAAATGTAATAAATGATATATATTGTCTTACATCAAGAGTGATTTCCATATATATTACCTATAGGTGATATATGATTTTCACATTTTCACATATGTAC
Organism: Sinocyclocheilus anshuiensis; assembly: GCF_001515605.1. Taxonomy (NCBI): domain Eukaryota; kingdom Metazoa; phylum Chordata; class Actinopteri; order Cypriniformes; family Cyprinidae; genus Sinocyclocheilus; species Sinocyclocheilus anshuiensis. Next base: position 300 of record NW_015609804.1, on the reverse strand, counting down.
ATTCTCTGGGTAGATGAAGATAAAAGTTTATAACACATGGAATCCCCACAGTAAAATCTGTATATGTCTATTTGTTAATAATATTTATATGATGATTTTAAATGGCATTTTATGTAGCAACCATATATGTAAAAAATATATATGCAACTTTATTAACACATCAATCATATATATACAAAAATCTGTATGTTAATATGTTTTAATATAAAAAAATCATCTATCTTTTATATTTACTTATATAATATCAACATGTATTGACTGGTTTTAGGATGGATATCATGTACATACATATATATATAT
>NW_015609803.1:0-658 GCF_001515605.1 Sinocyclocheilus anshuiensis | reverse complement strand
TGAAAGGTTTTGATCCACTTCAAATGTTGACTACTGTATATATTTAAGACAAAAAAGTATATTTTAAATGTATTAAATAAATGGTTTAATAAGATTGAATCAGTCTGTTTGCATTAAGATATACCTCTGAATACACCATCCTTATAAATCTAAAGTATCACATCAGGTACAAAATACTTCTTAAGGGAACAACTCATAAATGTTCTTCAGTGGTATTGTATGTCATGTTCACCTGTAGTTCTTGTAGAAGAGGAGCAGGTGGTCAGTCCAGAAGACCTGAGTTACTCAGAGCAAGCGTATCTGTCCCAGGGCGGCGTGGGATTCGGTTACCCGTCCCTCATCACTGGGGACATCAGCAGTGATGGTGAGCTGGTCCAATCTTATTTAGATACTATTATCATTTTTTTTTTATATATTTTGAATTAGTTCAAGTCCAGGGAGTGAATTTCGAGGGGGGACGGTGTTTCACTTCCAACTGGTTAGGTTCTATTGGAAATTAAAGTGATTTCTATACTTTATCCAAACAAAAGTCTACGAAAGCGACCCCAGTTCTGTATATAAAACGTAGCGTAATGTAGACTAAAAACGTAGCGGAATATGGTTAGCTGCGCAATGTCGTCTTTTGCCATAATACCTGCAGACTGCAGCCAATAGAAAT
>NW_015609802.1:0-658 GCF_001515605.1 Sinocyclocheilus anshuiensis | reverse complement strand
GTCATGAAAATCTCAGTGGTTTTAAATGCACCAATTTTGACACTAAAACTACACTGTACCTGGCCCACTTCAGCACGAGGGACAACATAAAGTCTGCTTTTTCCCACAATCTTCTTCAGATCTCGCACAGAGCTTGCTTGTACCTTCTTGATTTTTTTCCCCTTGTCTACTTTTGCCAACTCAAAACCCACCAGGTTCAAACTAATCATAGGGAAGCTCTGACAAACAAAATTATTCAAATCTGTCAGGCTCCAGTTTAAATCAATTGTGGACAGTTGGCAATCAGCTACCTCCTTCGCTGGAACTCCTTGAAAAAAACATTGTAGATAAAATTAGCATTTCTCCTCAGAACTACAGATATGTTTGCACTGATAACGCTAATGTTTTGAAATACACTGAATGTATAATCAATCAATCAATCAAACTTTTATTACAGACTCAAAGTCCAAATAAAATAAAATAAAAAATAAGACAATAGGACAACATATACAACCCACAGCATGTACCACCCACAATAAAGTGTTACAAAATACAACAATACCAATGTCTCCACAGCTTTGACTAATACCGTGTAGTACTAACCCTTATATTTGATAAACGCACAATAATCTAATTTTTAGAAGCATTTAGCCGGCAGATAAATCTATACATAAGATTT
>NW_015609801.1:0-658 GCF_001515605.1 Sinocyclocheilus anshuiensis | reverse complement strand
TAAACAATCCTTGTTATCAGTGTTCATTGTGTTATGTTATCTGATATTTAAAGTGGAGATGTGCCACTCCTACTATTACAGAATTATAAAATTAATAAGAAATAGTTCAGTCGACTATATTGCATGTTTATCTATCTGTTTCAAGATGATAGCCTTATTTACTAACAAATTACAAGTATAAGTTGTAAAAAATCTATACAGTCATTACTTTATAGTGTACAAACAGTAACATTTGGCATAGCCTAGAATACAGAGCAGTTGAATACCTGGGCGACCTGCCAGAGCTCATTTAGCATCAGTCAGGAAATCTTAATCTTAGTCTTAATTAGATTAGGAGGCAGTTTCAAATAAGAATCCGCAATTTGTCCTTTGTTTTGTCCACTCAGAGCTCAGGAAAACATCCCGGCCTCTCAGAAAATCCGTATATATTCTCTGTCACCCATGCGTTCACCTGAGACCAAACTGAACATAGCCCCGAATCTACATAATTAACTAAAATCTCAAATTTTGTATTCAACTTTATATAAGCATGTTACTGTCTGATGTAATTTTTTAGGGAGAAAAACATTTTGACTAAATTTCCGGCTCCTGCTGTACTCCCAGTGTTGAAGAGAAAGGTGCTGACTCGCTAAATGGATCTGACCCAAATCTCATGACA
>NW_015609800.1:0-658 GCF_001515605.1 Sinocyclocheilus anshuiensis | reverse complement strand
TGGCTCGGTTTCTTGCTGTCTCTCTGCACAAGAACACAACAGCTTAGATTAGTCTTTCACTAAAGGGGATTCACAATGTAAAATTATAAAACAGAGATATATATGACTGCTGTTTTGATTCCTGTTCATACTGTATGAATGTGTTGTAGACTTACTCATTTCCAATGAAGACACTGGGCCAGACCTCAGTGACAGGTGTGCAGTCCAATGTACATTCATCCAGGCGATCCTGAAGTTGAAGGAGGCTTTGAGAGACATGACTTTCTAACGCTGCAAGCTCTTTTGTCACTTGAGGTTCTGGTTTAGGTATGCTTGGACCTGGCTCACACAATGGTTCTGGAACAGGCTGTGCAACTGGCTCCTCTCCGTTTTTTGTTTTATCTGTGTTTATCTGTTTTCTTAGCTGTAGTTTCCGCTGTGTTACGAGGTTTGAATTGAGGGTTATCAGCTGCTTCAAGAAGTCCCTGTTTGGCCTGATCCATCTCTTGTCTATGACGTGGTCAATGGCATCCTCCAACAACATTTCATGGTGGATCATCAGGTATGCCAGAAAAAATGTGGCAGAGCGGCTGACACCATCTATGCAGTGCACTAACAACCTATCTGAGAAAAAAAGAAAGACATTCAAAACAAATTCATCCATACACAGTTTGTCACT
>NW_015609799.1:0-658 GCF_001515605.1 Sinocyclocheilus anshuiensis | reverse complement strand
TTTTTTTTTGTATTAATGCTTATAAAAGCAGCAAATAAATGTTGAAAATAGAGTCGCCTCACCTCTTGCACAAGTTTCTCTATCGCATCCCGAAGAGTCGCGTTCGCATCCAGTGTCGCGTGCGCAGGTTGAATCACAGACAGTCGCTCCATCTCCAGAAGCTCAATTTTACGCTCAAGATGAGATGTTTTGACGTTCATAAACAGACAAACTGCCACCGAAGACGCCGACAACATGAAACATACGAGGGTTGTTGAGGAGTGAAATATTTGTGATGTGTGATGTCCATTGCTCTGTGATGACTTTGACACGTCTTTTGAATCCCCAGTTGAAACCATTTTAACCAGTTTTGGCATTATGGTTCAAATATTATCCTTGTTCTTGAATCCTCTTTTGAGACTCGGGTAGACCTTTATTTCAGTAAACTGGAGTATATGGCTTCAGCGCAACTGCGGCTGACAGGAGACGCAACGATGTGACGCACACTAGAAGAGAGCGTGTACTACTGAAAAAAAGTGTGCTGCGCGAGACAAGCTGACGGTCGTGCGCCTCTCAGACTTAAATGGCCCTCTGAAGTGTCTCAGAGAATCCAGCCAGCCCTTTTTGTCGCTGCTCAACAAAACTATGTAAGCGACTAATTGTGTGTGTTTATATGTGT
>NW_015609798.1:0-658 GCF_001515605.1 Sinocyclocheilus anshuiensis | reverse complement strand
TATGCAGCGTGAATGTTGATGTGCTCTGGATGGCAGTGAATAATACAGGCTGCTTATAATCCAGGCCTTCATCTATTTTTCAGCGTGATGAATACAGGGCTGGAAAGGACGCGTTATGAGCTCCCGGCGGGGGTTTAAGATGGTCAGTCGGGCTTCATTATAGACTGATATTGAACGATCCGTAAAATCGTGTCTAAACATCTGCCAGCTCCGATGGGGCCCTGCGCGCTCATGCAATGACGTCTCTCTTATAAGGGCCACCCCGTTAACATTTTAAAGTAAAGCCTTTCGATACAGCAATTAAAAGTTATGCCATATTCTTAAATATAAAGAAATATAATGGAGATGATAATAATAATAACGCGATATAATATCAAATATAATTGTTATTATTATAATAGACGTAAATATAATTGTAAATACAGATTTTAAACGATTAATGATTAAATAAGCATTGCACATATTGAAGGTTTCAAGCTGACTGTAATACTTCACGCGCGTTTAACGCCATAACACACGCTCAATGCTGCGATGGATTCTGTCGCTTTTCTCGATAATATCACGCCAGATTTTGTCATCTGCGCTTGTGCACATGTAGGCCTGAGCGAAAGGATTCATTATTAGAGGTGAATTATTGAAATGCAGCCTTTAATCTCAG
>NW_015609797.1:0-634 GCF_001515605.1 Sinocyclocheilus anshuiensis | reverse complement strand
GCTGTCACAGCTGTTGAGGAGGAACAAAAGGGACCGGACTCCCGATGACAATGTTTCAGGGGTTTGTCATTCCCTGTGAAAGGACGGCCATTAATCAGAGTGACCCCTGCCTACAGCCACCCCACCACAACACCTGCAGCCTGGGCATGTTTCAGGGGAAATTAAAGCCGTAAATTTCCTAACACCACGTGTACGTGCACATGGGCAGCGAGGACCCAGCCCTGAACCACTCAGAGACATTTTAAGAGGCCGCAGGAAATCTCTGTATTCATGTGGCTTTCATATTGTTTTGAGAATGAATGAATGATTTGAGAATGAATGAATGAATGAATGAATAAAACATTTCAACAAATGGTTACATGACTTTAAAAAATGTCATGGGGCATAAATTAAGTAAAAAATTAAACTTGTATTTAAACCATGAATACATGTGAATACAATCTTTAAATAAAAAAAAAGTTTAATATAATATCAAAGAGCTGCATGATTAAATAAAAACTAAATTGTGATATGGGTTAGTGCGATATTAAACTGTAAATTGCAAAGGCTGTGATTTAATTAAATAAATATATGTGCAGTGTGTTTCAGATTGAAACGTGTGTGTGTGTGTGTGTGTGTGTGTGTGTGTGTGTGT
>NW_015609796.1:0-658 GCF_001515605.1 Sinocyclocheilus anshuiensis | reverse complement strand
GTGTGTGTGTGTGTGTTTAGACCCTGACTAACTTGAATCATGTACTTTCTCATATCAGTGTCGGTTAACAAGACAGGGGTGAGTTTGCTCTGTGAACCGCATGCACTCGACAGCAAGAATAGAAGCATAACTCGTCTTAGTATTGTGCACATGTTAACAGATTTATGAAAATGTCCCCACAAATATAGTGAAAGAATGAAAATGAAAAGTCTTCTATTTGAACGGCTTATTAATTATGTTTCACTCTCTGAAATCCAACAGGTTTGTGTGAGAGTTATGGTTTAGAAAATAACATCCCTCCTGAATAAAAACTAGTATGAAATGACACAGTTTGATGCTAATATTTTTGGAAAAGCTTTGTTTGTTGGACAAGGCTTTGTTATACATTTATATTTTAGTGTGAACATTTATTTTAACACAACAAATGTTTGTTTTAATAATTTAGTCATTTATTTTTAAAACAACCCATTCTGTTTTTAAATGTGTTTTTCTATAATCCAACTAACTATTTTTCTTTGTCATGTAATATGTCCATTGAAACTGGATAAACTCAATAGATTTTCTCATTTTAATCAGAAAATACTATCTTATTACACGTGATCAGTCTCGCGCCAACGCATTCATTTAGAACATATGCAAATGAAAACAATCGAGGGGA
>NW_015609795.1:0-658 GCF_001515605.1 Sinocyclocheilus anshuiensis | reverse complement strand
AGAGAAAGGAAAACTTGAAATAGCATCATATGACCCCTTTAAATATATTGCGAAGTCAAGCATCACTACTGCTCATAATTAAGGTTAGGAAATTGAACATAACTGTAACAGCACATATTGAACTTCAGCATGTTTGTGCTACATGCATGATACCTGAAATGTGCCTTGTTGAGAGATACACTATTGCTTGGATTGAGTGATTAGACATTATCCATATATACATATTACTTTTTTGGCAAGTGAAAAGGGTTAAAAAAATCCCAAAAAGCCATATGTAGAGACAATTTCTTCAGTACATATAAATGTTTATTTCTAACATTTATTTAAAAAAATGCCCTTGCAGTTTTAATCTCCAAATTAAAATTCAACTCTTGACTGAAAAGCAGTGTAAGACCTTATGAAATAACTTTTGTGCCAAGCAAACTGTAATGCCTGCAACTTATTGGGAAGAGAGCCTGAAAAGCCGCCTCTAATGACCAGTAATCCTTTGGCATAACATTTGAAAGCAGAAAACAGTAATTAAAAAGTTATTTTAAGACATTTTGCTTTTCATAGGCATACAAATCCCACCAACACATTCACAATTGTAACCATGCCTTCAATGAACACTTCTGTTGCAGTATGTTGATTATAACATTTGATGGTAATAGTAATCAGA
>NW_015609794.1:0-657 GCF_001515605.1 Sinocyclocheilus anshuiensis | reverse complement strand
GAACACAAATTAAGACATTTTTGATGAAATCTGAGAGCTTTCTGAAACCTCCATAGACAGCAACGCAACTACCACGTTCAAGGCCCAGAAATGTACTAAGGACATTGGTAAAATAGTCACATGTGACATCAATGGTTCAACCATAATTTTGCAAAGCTAAGAGAATACTTTTGGTGTATTGTGCTTCACAATAGTTATAAGGAGAATAATGGACAGACTAAGGGATCAGAGGTCAAAGGTCAACCTGACTACACTGAAGCCAGTCAGAAAGAAGTTGTTTTCTATGTCCATCTCACACATATCAGATGCCTCTTATTAAGCACAACATCTTATTCTAAACAAAAATCCCATTAATACAGCACCGCTTAGAGTAATTTTTTGTGACATGTCTGGTTGCAAATCTGTACTGATAACACTATATTCATACCACTTATCATTAATACTGTTTCGGATGGCATCTATCAAGTTCCAAATAAAAAGGAAACAAAATATCAAAAATGTGTGTTTTGAAGATGAACAAATGTCTTATGGGGTTTGGAAAGACATGAGGGTGAGTAATTATGACTATTATTAATTTTTGGGTGAACTATCCTTAAGTTAGCTAGTCTAGGGAAACTAGCTTAACCAGCTAATTAGGCTGGTTTAAGGTGTTTTTTT
>NW_015609793.1:0-657 GCF_001515605.1 Sinocyclocheilus anshuiensis | reverse complement strand
ACCGACTTGGTACCGAAATACCGGGTCTTTTGACAACACTAACACTAACTAACGTTAAAAAAGCGAAATCGCAATCAACCACCCTTTTAACTTACATTCGCACCATGTCGTGAAGTGAAGGTCAGGACGGGGGCTGTAATAAAACTCAAAATCACGGATCAGACAGGAGCGAAGGGAATCTCATTCCCCTCCCTCGCTCCCCATGCTCATCTCTTCTATTCTGCCAATATCAGGTGACTACTCTTGGCTGAGTTTCCATAGCAATGTGGGTAGTGGGCGGGGATAAAGAGGTTCTGATCAGTTTTAATGATAGTGTAGTTTGCCTCTTTGAACAGGAGATGGAAAGTCTCTCCCAATAGGTTTTGATTGGAACGGCAGAGAGGTGTGGGATTGGGCGGCAGGCACTAGCGTGTACAAGTGCAGGTGTGTGTGTTTGCATGAGATGGATGATGAAGCGAGTAGCTGCGGTGGGGTGGAATAATCACATGGATGAAATCTCTGGCAGGGATCCTAATGGCAGACCATGTAGCTTTCCACATGATGAACATTTGCACTCACTCTGTCTTTCCCCATTCTAGTTCTGCGACAGTAGGCAGCAAGAAAGAACGACCCAGCCATTGTCTTTACTAACTCTCTCTTTCCCAGGACAAGGAAGAC
>NW_015609792.1:0-657 GCF_001515605.1 Sinocyclocheilus anshuiensis | reverse complement strand
AATTTTGAAACCAGCAGTGGTGCTCACATGGTCAAGTTCAGCTCTTTTGGCATTGGGCACTGACTGATCCTGTTCATTTCTTCATTCCACATTACTTCCTGTCCTCGCTCTATTCATGATCTTCTGTTCACATGTGATAGTTTATTTGATTTTAAACAAATAGCTGTCGCTCAAGTTCTCTTAGTGAACCGCCCATGACTTTTCTTTGAGGCCGGTTAGTTTGCATCAGCATGGGGTCAGATTATTTTCCTCTACAGTGGCACGATTCTAAAAAAAAGAACTATAGAGACTTGCTGGGGAGGGTGAAACAATCTTTAAAAACAGTTGGGAAACTTTATAACTCTTTGCAAGTTGAGAGAAAGGGAGCGCGGTGGCTTTGACAGAAAGCACAGAGGGACAGCCACACTGCTGGCTTCCCAACACGGAGGACGCACAAATGAAATGGAGAGTGAGAAGAAGCATCAACCTCTCTGCACAATCACTTCTTCAACTACAACACAGTCAAGCACGGCACAAAGAAAACACATCTACACTCCCCGGATCAAACCGCACTTTCAACTATTATCGTAAATAAACGTATATTTGCAAGACATCCGCGGCTTCCTCTCTCATAAGTTATAGCAGTTTTGAAATGGAAATGAATCTGAAATATTTTGA
>NW_015609791.1:0-657 GCF_001515605.1 Sinocyclocheilus anshuiensis | reverse complement strand
GGAATGTCAGATAATATAAGGTCAAATTTGAACAAACATGCAAAAAAACATTTCCAAAATTATTTTTTGTCTTATAGGCTATCAAAGGAGAGTATAAATGACTCCCGTTTTTCATAATTGGCACTTTTGATTTTATAAATAGGAGAAATCTTTCCTGAATGAAAATGGAATCAGGAAAGCATGCCGAACTAAGAGCATTTACTTGATACTCACTCTTGACTGTGTGAAATCCCAGGCATGCCGACGAATGGGAATCTCCTCCTTTGTTTTTCATCTAGGCCAAAAATGTCTTGTGCAGATGCCACCATCCCTTGGCACAGAAACGTCTGTCTCATAGGAGGGAACTAGAAAGGAAAAATAGGGTTTGATCTGTGATATAAATAAAACATGAAAACGTCTTGGTTTATTGTGTCTTTTTATAGAGGTGTTAAAAATAAAGTGCATAATCTCACCGTGCCTTGTTACTAACATTGCAGAAAGGGAGCTAAAAATAGAACTCCCTAAATAGATGCACACAGGCACCTTTCAGAAGAGATTTCTATAGCGGCAAAACCATTCCTACTATGCAGTACATTTTTATGCCCTCATCATATGTCTTAATGCAATGGATAAAATATTAAACTAAAGTTTTTTAATCACAAGATCAAAAACATTAGA
>NW_015609790.1:0-657 GCF_001515605.1 Sinocyclocheilus anshuiensis | reverse complement strand
GCACTGAGAAACTGAAGGCCTTGGGCTGGACGAGTCCCTCCAGGTTCGTCTTTTGTCCGTGTGCCCTGAAATCAAGCGTTTTACCTTCTGTTCTATCAGGGCATCCATCCCAGCACTTCATCGAGACAGCGGTCATCGCCGTTACTCCCTAAATAGAGCCGATATCTGCCCCGAACATGTGGTTGTGTTTATAGTTTGATTGATGTAGCGTCAAGGCCGAAGTTGGACCTGCTGTCTTTTGTTGTTTGTCAAGCGATTGTGTAATACAAGTTCTGTTCCAGAATCTAGTGAGCTGCACTGTTGTCTGCTGTCTATATAGGCTGCATGCTAACTGAAATGGACAGAGTTTGATGTTATTATGGTGCTTGGCTAATGGAACGGTAATCTAATAAACTTGAAACTGCACAGAACATGCAAATAGTGGCTAAAATGGTCAATTTTTAATTAGTCAGTTTTTTTAGCTATACTATTAGATATTGGAACGAAATGTAAAATCAATTTTACATTTATTGATCATAAATATTTCTTAAATGTAAAAAATATTCAGAAATCAAACTAACTTACTACTGGATGTTGTGTAGTATACTATGTATGATTATGTATTTTTACACAGCTCTGTGGAATACTTGATTCTGATTGGTCAGTCGTGACATTCCG
>NW_015609789.1:0-641 GCF_001515605.1 Sinocyclocheilus anshuiensis | reverse complement strand
CATGAAAATGTGTAAGCAAAACTGTGGCATGAAAGGCAGAATGCAGAAAAGCCTGGAGATCAAGACAAACAGTCAATCAGACACATGCTTTGCCAGCTTTTATTTTGCCTGTTTCTCATAATATAATCAAACGTTTTAGTTCAACAAGAGTGTGTCACTGTCTCGCACTGCCTTTTAACAATCAAGGCTTTTGTTTAAAAAGTCACCCACCACAGTGGCTGTTAAATATCACATATTTACTTACCACCGAGTAAAATTTGATTGGGGGTGGGTGTAATAGTGTATTCCCACCCTGTTTACAATGCTTTCCACTGTTTACTGCATGTACTGTACAGATAACGGTGTTTCCAGCTAACGGTGTATGATGCTGCTCAAACTGAAGTGAAACTCTGCGATTGCAGCATGGCAGTTCTGCTTAGTCACACAACCATCTGCAGTGTTAAAGACTGACTCAATGTGTCTGTCTGTCTGTCTGTGTGTGTGTCTGTCTGTGTGTGTGTGTGTGAGAGAGAGCAAGAGTGAGAGAGAGAGAGAGATTCTACCCTGCTGCAATTAATTATAGATGTGGGCAGAGAAAACATCTCTCTAAGTGTGCTTATTATTTGCGAGTGTGTGTGTGTGTGTGTGTGTGTGTGTGTGTG
>NW_015609788.1:0-657 GCF_001515605.1 Sinocyclocheilus anshuiensis | reverse complement strand
TGATTTCTGTTTTACACTCATGATGTTTTCAATTCTGTGTGCTTTATTTTCTTTAATTGTGAGGAGTTTTGATTTGAAGTGTTAATTTCCTTAATTTGAGTTATTGATTTTATTTCACAAATCTGTTCTATTACAGTCACACCAGTTTATATGTGTGTGCATAAATGTGTCTCTGTGGTTGTCTATTTTGATATATATATATATATATATTTTTTTTTTTTGGCATTTAACTGTGTGTTTTTTTACTGTTGTGACTGGTTTGTAGATTAATCCCCTCAGAAAATGTTCTGTATTTTTCCATTTTCTATTAGTTTCCTGTGGACTTCATTTTAAACCCCTAAGAATACAAGTATGCCTATATTTTATGATAATTTAGCCTTTAGCTAAGTGCTACCAAAATCAACAAGTACTTATCAAAAGTAAACAGATGTAAAAAACAAACAAACAAACATACATACAACTAACAACCAAAGACTAGCAGATGGTTAAATGCATGCAATGTGGTGTTTGGGTCCATCATCACTGATTGAAGCTGTATTCAGTTGTTTATGTGGATAGACATTTCTGTCACATAATTTAGTTTCAATTGACAACCCTCAGTTTTGTTTCCTGGTATCATCATCAGTACCTTGGGTGATTGTTGTTATTTAATTGTTT
>NW_015609787.1:0-657 GCF_001515605.1 Sinocyclocheilus anshuiensis | reverse complement strand
TAATTTGGCCAGAACGTCCGGATGAAATAAACAGTGTGCCATTGCATCAAGGGCAACCGGAATGACTACACGCTTGTCCAGGTGGGAAATAACCTCAGGCACACAATTCAAATTTAAAACTCAGCGTGTTCACAGAGATGAAGCTGGAAATCTGACCGTAAATCTGCCCTGCTTTGGGCCCCAGCCAGAGATCAATAACTGCAGCGGGATGGGGGACACTCGGGGGGAGGTGGGATTATTCAGTATGGTTGATGGCTTTTCAGCTCGGTGATGGCAAGTAATTTGTGGTGCTTCTATGTGTAACCTGCTACCCATTAGAAATGACCGGATAACTGGCATTGGATGTAGTTTAGTCCACCATGAGTGTGGTATGCTTGAATATGCAATAGACAATAGGCATGACTGATCAAATCATTTTCAGAAATCCAATATACACAAATATAGTGCAGGGACTGGGATTTGGATGGGTGCATGACTGCATTGATCTATAGTAACATATCATTTGTATCAATTGGTGAAAGAGTCTATGCTTCTCACTGCTGTATGCACGTCATTTATACCCATATTTACTTTGCTTGTTGAATTATACAGGTGTTTTCTCCTAAGCCATTGCTTTGTACCTTAGGTTGCAACTTGCATTTTATAAAAATACAGCTA
>NW_015609786.1:0-657 GCF_001515605.1 Sinocyclocheilus anshuiensis | reverse complement strand
GCGCTGTCCTCCAGCTGAACTCGAACCCTGAGCGCAGCGACGTCCGCCAGCACCGTCATCAGCTCGTCTCTCTGAACGCGGCTCCCGCTGCGAGCGTCTATGAGCGTGTGCGGCAGCATCTGGAGCGAGACGCGCTGCTCTGTGTGAGCGTTCAGCAGCAGACGAGCGGACCGAGCCTGACCCAGCATCCGCCCGTTTCCCTGAAACACACAGTTATAGACCACACTGGCTGTGATTCTGTTTTAAGCTTCACATTTCCTCTTTTTGATTGCTGTGACATCATATAACACCGTGTCCTAATTACACAAGAGTCCAGCGACAAGCAATTTGGGTGTCCACACACCAATCAATCAAATATAACAGCCAATCAGAAGCGTGTGTGGGCGGAGCCTCTCTGGAAGAGCATTGCACTCGCAACAAAATGGATATTAAATCAATCACTGTGTGCATAGCTAAAAACTTTTGCTGCTACTTATGAGAACTCTTAGTGACAAGATAAAATGTTTTGTGAATACAGGCCCTGATAAACAAACCATCTGAGTCTCCAGTCAAGCAGAAGTTCATGATTACAAGACAATATACAATATTACAATAATCTAGCGTGACATGAATGCAGAATAATTATCATCTCACCTCAATAATTACGCTGAAATGAGC
>NW_015609785.1:0-657 GCF_001515605.1 Sinocyclocheilus anshuiensis | reverse complement strand
TTTTAGAAACTGCAGTGCTTTTGTGTTTGTCAAAGACTGAGTTAAGGAAGAAACATCTGTAATGCCACAGTCATTTAGACTAGAAATAGACAAACAGAAAGAGAATTAGACAGAAGAAGAGAGACCATTTTTACTTTCACCCAGTGTAAGATGTTTGATATTTAGAGTGCACAGTCACATCTGCCTTTTTTCAGCAAAAATTTGCGTGCAATATCAGTCATCTCAATGTGAAACCATGTAATGAGGAAATTCATCTGATGGACTTTCAATTGCAGAGAAATTCCACTACATGAATTTTGCATCAAGTTCAAGTGAATTTGACAGAAAATCACAGCATTGATTAATAGAAGTTGTTTGATTTGACAGTGAGCTCAGTGTGGGCAGAGCCTCATTAAAGCTACACTTATTAATCACAAGGAATAAGGCAGTCATTCAAGCAGTGTTCTCAGCCACTTCATAACAGTATTGTTCAAGAATATAAAGAGCAGCAGAATTAAGAGGCTGCTTGAAATATGTTTCACACACAAGCCGTACGATGGATGCAAAAAAAAAATAAAAAAATACAGCCAATGAGAATTCTAACCAGCCAATTCATTAAAAGACCCACATATTTTAAATGTATAATTGTCATTGTAATGCCCCTGTGGACTGTTTGTT
>NW_015609784.1:0-657 GCF_001515605.1 Sinocyclocheilus anshuiensis | reverse complement strand
TGTATACATTCTCTGTGGTCGAGTGAGCAGTCCGGTGGCAGTGACTTCCTCCACTGGTTGTGCTGGTCACAATGCAGCGGGGAAAGGAGCAGTAATCCATTTCAACAGCCGTGAACATGAAGCGCTGTAGGATGCTGATCTCATGGAGCACCAAACAGTCCTAAAATCTGGAACACAAACATGGCCCTGGAGGAGGTGCAGAAGGTCCTTAGTCTGGAACACGCAGACGAAAGTACCCTGAAGTGAAGGTTTGTTCGCCAGAGATTAACCTTGTTGCAAATGTCTTCTGCCCCTCTGGGCTAGAGACTCAGAACTTGGTCAATCCACTTTGTCTCTGGACGTGCTGCATCTGTTGTTGTCTTGCTGGACGAAGATTCTGAACACAAGGTATCTCTTTCCTCACAGGGTGGTGACTCAGAATGTGGTTGTATCTGTTGCTGCCTCAAAGCTGGAGACTCTTGGTGTGGTCTGTTGACATTAGTGTCTCTTCCCTTGTGGGCCGGAGACTCAGAATGGTGTATCTGCTATTGTTTCTCTGAAGAAAAGACTCAGAATGAATGTGTCTGTTGCTGCCTTCCCTGCCACTTCTCCATTTCTGATGACCCTTCTTTTCTCCTGTGGAACTTATTTGCATAGTCCAAACACAAAGTTAGAAAA
>NW_015609783.1:0-653 GCF_001515605.1 Sinocyclocheilus anshuiensis | reverse complement strand
CTGACAGTCACCACTGATAAGCTACTACTAAATATTGTAGAAATTAATTTGCTGTAAAGTTGCTTTGCAATGATATGTGTCGTGAAAAGCGCCATACAAATAAACTTGAATTTAATTAATATAAATGTTTATAAATATTTAAATTAAATTAAAATAAAATTTTATTGTTTGTTTGTTTGATGCCTAAATGGCTCAGAAATGTTAGTAAATCAAAAAATACACTCCACATATCTGACCGGTTAACATTAACCAGCCTAAACCTCACTATACTTTTTATGCTTAAAACAAGAAGAAAAACAATTAGCCAATCTGGTAGAAAAAACACTTTAAGACAGAAAAAGTCTTAATATCTTGCGCAATTTTGTTTCTCAAGAACCTTCGATCTTGTTTGAAGGATGACATTTTAACTGGAAAACAAGACAAAAATGCTGATTAAGAGGCAGTTTTTTTGCAGCACAAGCCAAATTCTGCCCGTAATCTCGATCAATCTGAAGGGAGTCAAGGTGTGTGTGTGTGTGTGTGTGTGTGAGTAGATAAGCTCACCTCAGTTTCCTGCCTCCTTCTGCTATCTTGGTTTTGTTGAGCAGACCGGCCTTTTCCAGTTCCTGTCATGACACAACCGGTCAGTGTGTGTGTGTGTGTGTGTGTGTGTC
>NW_015609782.1:0-657 GCF_001515605.1 Sinocyclocheilus anshuiensis | reverse complement strand
TCGGAGGTCTCCAGAGGAGCTGTCGTGCCACTGCTGGAGGCTGCCATGACTGAGGGAGACTGCGAAGGGCAGAGCAGAGAGCCAGGAAAGTTCAAGTAAAGGGTGAAACAGTGGACAAAGAGAAGGGAAGGAATGTCACTTGAAGCCATTGAGGGAGCAGTAGTAGTTGAAGGAGTTTGTCTCATCACTCAGTTGCAGGGTTTGTTAATCTTTTACCCAACAAAACTGTGTGAATCTTGCAATCCTATATATTTTTACATTATTCTTTTTTTTTTTTGTATTCAAAAACAAAATATAGAGCCTCTCTTTTTTTTTTTTAAATATATTATTTTTTTTCTAAATTTAGAAGCATTTAGCATAAACTTTTATTGTTTCCATTTGATTTCGGCGTTTAGGGATTTCAAGCCCTCTAATTTGGGGTTCAGGGTTTGCAGAAGTCATGCAGTTTATTCATGCTGGTAAACAAAGTGAGAAAAATGCATTTTTTAATTTTCTCTTTTTTTTTCAGCTTTTGTTCAAAGTTCACCCAGTCCACTTAAACACCCCTCTGTCCTTCAACAGGTATCATGCACTTATGCTGTATTTTCTGTTCCCCACATGAAGGTGAAGAAAGTGACCCCATCCACTGATCCAGAGTCACCCATATTGTACTGTGCA
>NW_015609781.1:0-657 GCF_001515605.1 Sinocyclocheilus anshuiensis | reverse complement strand
GAGAACTGCAGCAATGTGGGCTTACAAAAATATTTTATATGACTAAAGAAGGTTGTGAGTCATAGCTACTCTTTTGACAGTTACATGTTTTTTTTTTGTCATTTTGTAGCCTCTCAAATGTGGTCACTAATATGAACTGTCAGACTTAATATGGAAAAGTACGGAAGCCCATCTCCACCACAGAAACAAAATGTAATTGTGACTTTTTATCTCACAATTCTGACTTTTATTCATGCAATTCTGAGTCTATGTCTCACAATTTTGAGTTTATATGTCTCACAATTCTTAGTTTATATCTCGCAATTCTGAGTCTATATCTCGCAATTTTGAGTTTATATGTCTCACAATTTTGAGTTTATATGTCTCACAATTCTGACTTTATATCTTGCAATTCTGAGTCTATATCTCGCAATTTTGAGTTTATATGTCACATTTCTGACTTTATATCTCGCAATTCTGAGTCTATATCTCGTAATTTTGAGTATATATGTCTCACATTTCTGACTTTATATCTTGCAGTTGGTGCAGTCGTGGCCTAATGGATAGAGAGTCGTACTCTCTATCCATGTAATCCGAAGGTTGCGGGTTCGAGTCTCAGGTCTAGCAGGGATTGTGGGGGGAGTGAAAAACCAGTGCTCTCTCCACCTTCAATACCAC
>NW_015609780.1:0-657 GCF_001515605.1 Sinocyclocheilus anshuiensis | reverse complement strand
AAAAAAAACAACAACAAAAAAACATTTTCAGGGATGAATCGCTTACAATAAAATAAATAGCATGCATTTAAAAAATTGAATTTTCATTTGATACTGACTTTACTTGACTGACCTGAAATACTCTTGCTGGGGAGTAAATAATTACATTTCTCAAAAGCTTGGCTGCTTTCAAAACAGAGCAGCTTTTCCCAATAGAAATCACCATTAATCGAGGCAAAAAAATAGTGCTCTGATTCTAAAAATTAAGTATATATTCTGATAAGTGTACAGTTCAAAAGATATCATGCATTAAATAGATTCAACAGCTTGCTACTCTTCTCTATCAACATCTGTTGAATTATAAAACTGTAAATCTCAACTGAATTGCTAAAGAGTTTGAAGTTACTAACAAAGTGCTAATAAGTAGCACACAAATACTGGTTAAAAGGTTTCTTTTTTAAAACATGTTAAACAATTGTATCTACTAAATGACCAATTAAAGCAATATCACATGAGCAAGAGTGTGTTATACGGCCTGTTACTTGCACTAATAACAGTTCAACATACTCTGCACTGTACTGTATGTAAATTAATAAGGGAAAAATATCCCAAAGATCCTTGTGTGTGCTACGGATTTTGTTCATTCAAAAACAAAATATTAGAACAAGCACCAACAGC
>NW_015609779.1:0-657 GCF_001515605.1 Sinocyclocheilus anshuiensis | reverse complement strand
CCTCGGGGGTGAGTAATTTGTGGGCTAATTTTCATTCTTGTGTGAACTAACCCTTTAAATTTACCTTCATCAAATCTGCAGAAACATTTCAAAACTACTGTTTTTTTTTTACTCATTCTGATTGTCTGGTGGATTTCAGAGTTGAATCGGGGAAGGCAGGCTTTTTCTCTCCCCGAGTCGCTAAGAAAGAGCCTGTGATAAAATCTCTGCGTCTGCGCTTCAGTTTGGGCAAATCCAGCCGAGAGTCTGTAAGTTCAGAGACATCATCTCTGTCAACCTCCACCAGAGACTGAACAATCAACCGCTCTCTCCTATGCATCTGTGATTTGCATGTTTATAATTTGCATGATGGTGTCATCTAACTTATGTAATGTTATATATTCATGGGTGAATAGTATAGCACTTTGAGAAGTTATGTTAACAGAATTAATTTTGATGTTTTGTTCATTATGAGTACTGAGTGACAGTCTCTTCAGTTTTCTCTTGCTCCATCTAGTGGCAGTATAATGTAGGTACATGCTGCTATTAATGATGCAGAAAACCTGAGGAGAATATAGCAAAATCAGTCATTTAGTAATCAAAATATTTTAATGTATTTTTAACTGTCTTGGTTTGAGAGTTTAACTCCTGCATGAAAAAAAGCAAGTCTGCTAACCT
>NW_015609778.1:0-657 GCF_001515605.1 Sinocyclocheilus anshuiensis | reverse complement strand
TGCAATTAATCGCGATTAATCATTTGACAGCACTAATTTTAAAATGTAATATTTCCCTAAGCGATTGAATTTTATTGCATTATATAACAAAATATCAAACCAAGTTGCATTAATTTGAACTCTTTCCCCTCCATTGACAACATTTTCTGGCTTTCCATGTTTTCACTGTTATACGGAAGGAGGTGCTATTACACATTTTCTGAAAGAGTACTGAATGTCTGGATCAAAACGCAGAAGAAGCAGAAACAAGCAATCCCATGTAAATATGTAAAATAATGCAATCGTCATTCAGCATGTAAATCAAAACTGCCAAACGTTACCCAATCATCGGTCTGAATCTGGTCCGGAGATAGTATTTGACAATAATCAGTGTTGTTCAAAATGTTGCTTTTCTTATGAAACTCGCCCACATTCAAGTGATGATAAAAAAATAATGCATGAAGCTATAATAAAACACTTTTTTGTTTAAAAGCAGAGGCTCTGTTCTTTCTTTTGATATATCGCATGTTTAGATATTCATACAAAAAATATTCTGGGGGCCATGAAAATTTCGTGAAAATTACCAAAAATGCTCGTAGTGGCTGCCAACTTGTTTTAAAATGTTTTTTAAAGGCAGAGAAAGAGTTAAAGAAAGATAGCAAAAGCACACTTTACAAG
>NW_015609777.1:0-657 GCF_001515605.1 Sinocyclocheilus anshuiensis | reverse complement strand
AGAAATATATCGTGATATAAATTTGGGCCATATCGTCCAGCCCTAATTTATATATATATATTCCATTTCAATTTAAATGTTATGCACAGTTTTAGTAATTATGTTGCGTGTTTTTGTCATTGTTTTTTCTTTTAAAATATGCCTACATATTTTTTATTTAAAAAAAATTGTTTTAATTTTATTTTAGTACATTTCCTTGGAAAATAGCTGAAATAAAAGAATTATTTTTAAAAATATCTTTTATGTTATGTCAGTTAACGTTTATTTTATTTTTAAGTTGTTTTTTTTTTTTACGGTATTAGATTTAGATTTGTTAACTATAATATCCCTGGTTAGAGGGGCAATTTCTCAGCATTTACATTTAGATTTCTAACAACTCGTTATTAACTCATATGGTTGATTATACATTTTTAAACTTGTTATAAACTTTATAAAAAAACAGTAGAAAATACAGTAGCACAAAATGAAGCATTTTTTGTATTAGATTATAATTACTAATACTCATTTAATAAAATATTCAGTTATGTTTAATAGTAGATTATTATTTTATTATTATAATTTAATAAATTGTTTATACTAAATTATATGTCTTAGAAATTAATCTAATATAAATGTTTGTTTTACATTTACATTTAGTCATTTAGCAGACGCTTTTAT
>NW_015609776.1:0-657 GCF_001515605.1 Sinocyclocheilus anshuiensis | reverse complement strand
AGAATAAGCCTTATTTCCATGCGGCATGTAAAATCCACAATTTCTTATTAGCATTCATCAGTCAGCTGATGGTGAATCCTAGAGTATCTGCAGTCAGACTGAGCTCTGATTGTGGCAATATAAGGCGGGAGATTACAGCCCATTTTTCCAGAAGAATCACTATTCCAGACAGGAAGCAAGTGCCCAGGGGATCAGCGCTAAATAATTTCAGTCTGCTCTCCCCGTAAGAGGATCTAAAGCTATTTCTGTGGGCACTTTCGCAATAAATAGATAAATACACATCTAAATAAGCCATATTAATAACAGAGGGGCGAGGATAAAAGGGGACTGCAAAACAGTTTGGTTAGGGCTCTTAGGAAAGCCTGGAGTATCTGTACTTATTTAAAGAACTGTTTTAGGAAGTGTTAGCAAAGGTGCTGATTGAGTGAGACAGACTAGGTCTGCTACAGTCTTTATTTTAGTGTGAAAACTGCCTGCCAATTTTCACATTAAACGGTTCAATTTGCTGTCGCTATTAGGGATGCAACGATACCATTTTTTCAGAACCGATCCAATCCAAAAAATTCTGAGTATCGGCCAATTCCGATCCGATCCGATCCGATCCCAGCATAGTTTTTTTTTTTTAAATCAATGTAGAATTTCTATACTTCTGTGGGT
>NW_015609775.1:0-657 GCF_001515605.1 Sinocyclocheilus anshuiensis | reverse complement strand
TATATATATATAAATAAATAAATAATGATAAAAAAATACATGTTATATTATATATATTTATATTAACTTCTATTATATATTTTTTTAATTTGCAATTTGTTATCTTTATTATTTAATTAGCTACAATGACTGCTGGGTTAAAAATTATGGTTCTTGGTGATTGGAAAAAATACTTTCTCATCAAATACAGAAAAAGAAAAAGGCAACAACAAAATATTATATATAGGTGGAATTGGTGGAGAAATACCTAAATAATAAAAAAAAAAAGAGTTCTTTAATATACAATTAAAAAAATGCATAAAAATACAACTCTGACTACTAAAATATATGTGAAACATATTTAGGCTTTGTTCTCAGTTGTAACGTGACACACAGTGTCAAAGTTCAAGATGCGAATTCAGAGAAAGAAAATCTCCTACAACATCATGTACCACACACTCTAATTTTATCGGGGTTTCACCATCTCGCACGCGTCTGTCCAGAACATCCTCTTTTCACAGAACAATTTCACCTCCACATTTAACTCTAATCTCCCATCATTCTGCACTGCATTGCAGGTATTTGGCAACAATTAAGCAACGCTGTGAAAAACAATGACAAAAATAGAGAAAGAGAGAAGAGAGGATGAGAGAGTGTTTTACCTCCGTTCTGGGTGAT
>NW_015609774.1:0-657 GCF_001515605.1 Sinocyclocheilus anshuiensis | reverse complement strand
ACACACACACACACACACACACACAGAGTAATTTCATTTATTCAAGTTTTGCAACAAAATATAACTAATTTCATAATTCACTTATTCCATGTAATTTGTTCCCCTTTAGTACAAATGAAAGAAAAAAAACCCCAGACAGGTTATAATGCTGTCATACAACACCACAAAATGAACACACACAATGAATTTATTAGAATTGAATTCCATTTTGATTCAACTTTCTTAAATTCATGGTTGGCAGTTTTACATATTTTTTGCAATGTCATGAGTTCGGTCTGCCTGAATGACAATTCACTTTCACTCCTGAACTGTGTGCACATGTTCACACAACAGAAATGTCAAAACATCTAAGGCACTGTATGTGCGTTTTATTGACCATTGTCCTATGAACTTTGCACCTTTTCTAGAGGGTGACCTAGTTGTATCACCCTTTTCATGCAATGCTGTGTAATGGTACGAGATGAAGACATTGAGCTCCACATTCTTCTGTGAGTGCTGGTCTCCATGACTGAGACACTGGTCTTCTGGGATGTAATGGGACACAGGCATTTAACAAAAGTCTCTTCCTGTTGTATTAGTTTCAAAGCAATGGATCTGTCTTGGCTTCCATCCAAAGTTATGAGTCACTGCTTTCTGTATCATGAAGGTCCAGGGCCC
>NW_015609773.1:0-657 GCF_001515605.1 Sinocyclocheilus anshuiensis | reverse complement strand
GCTACGCTCCTGGTCACATTCCCCCCTTGAAGGCAGCGTGGGCCCCGGCGGGTATAGTGGCTTGGAAAACAAAGCCTTGAGTCAGGCTAGTGTAGTAGTGTAGCCTGGGTCACTCTAGTCATCTGATATGCACACATAATCAACACAGAAAAAACATACAGAAACCAAATTAATCAACGTAGTAAGCCATCCAGAACCAAGTCACGAGGACAAGCATTTTAGGCAAGAGGGAAGCTTAGCTACCATGTTTTTCATGAATACGGATGTTTACACAAAAAAAAGCAAAACGAAAAAAAAGGCAAAAAAAAGTTGTTAGCCAGTGGTTGCACAGTAGACTTGAGAAGACCTCACCCTTTCACTTCATACCCTCTGTCTTCACACTCTGCAACGAATGCTCATTTCATAATCTGACTTCACTTTGCATGAAAAGGGACAAAAATAGGGCTTGAAATTTCTTTTAAAAAATGATGTTGATCTTAATTTTACATTTTGAATTATTTTAATGTTCTAATGAATCAAATGATTCAAATGATTCTTGCTTAGTGAAAGAAGGAGCTTAACCTTCAGAAAACCATCTACCACAGGAAGCAAAAGTTTTTTTTATTATTAATTTATTTAATTTTATTTTATTTTATATGTGGAACATAATGTTATTAT
>NW_015609772.1:0-653 GCF_001515605.1 Sinocyclocheilus anshuiensis | reverse complement strand
TAGATAGATAGATAGATAGATAGATAGATAGATAGATAAATTAAATGATTATATAATTTGCACTCATATAATAATTTGAAGTATTCTTGAAGTTGTGTAACTTTTAGTGCATGTCTGATAGTTTGGGATCAAAGTATAATCCTATAAATGTACTAAATTAATTATTTTAATTAAAAAACATTTAAATGGGAAATTCATGCATTTCCTACAGGAAATAAGCAATATTATGGTGCCATTAACACAGTTTATGATGTTTGCTTTGAGGTTGTATTTATCATCACTCTCCAGTCTGGATTACTGCTGTTCATCTTCTGTAAGCCTGTCATGTCAGCTTAGAAAACATTGTTTTTAACAGTGGAAAAGCATCTTATCTGTTGTCGCGCGTGGAGATGCCGGTGTGTATTTATTTCACTCTCTCGTGTGCTGGCTAGCATTCTCAGTCCAGATAATCATCCTGTTCCCGATCTACTATCATGACCTCATTTTGTAATATCCAGTCTTGCAGGTGAATCCCTTTCATCTGCAGCAGAGTGGTTTGGGAGCAGCTCACAGCTATATTTATCATTTCTGTCTCGTTTTGAACACTTGAAGACTTAGTTATCGTAATTCATCCTGAGATTTGCCAAGCACCTCCCAATTAACCCACCTCCCCT
>NW_015609771.1:0-657 GCF_001515605.1 Sinocyclocheilus anshuiensis | reverse complement strand
TTTCGGCTTCGGCCAAGAATTTTCATTTCGGTGCATCCCTAAAAAACAAGTACTTATTTTGGTTTTGGACAGAATTAATATATAACAATAAATTTCTGATTATTTTAGTAGGAAGCTTTTTTATTATTATTACAAAGACCCTAAAGGGACATGGTGATGGGAAAACATTAAATGTATTATTATATTTTACTGCTTCCCCGAGAAACTTTGCATTCCCTCGCAAAACTTTTATGCTCTCTCGAGAAACGTAACCTCCTGCTAGTGAATGCAGAACTGCTGATGGAAATAATATGATGTGCACTCTGCCACTGGGGCAGTACCTTTGTAAAAGTACTAATATACACTTTATGTACTAATATATATACCTTTAAAGTTTTTACATGCACCCTTTAGGGATAAATAAGGCACAAAGGTGTAGCTTTTGAAAGGATAC
This sequence comes from Sinocyclocheilus anshuiensis, assembly GCF_001515605.1. Taxonomy (NCBI): domain Eukaryota; kingdom Metazoa; phylum Chordata; class Actinopteri; order Cypriniformes; family Cyprinidae; genus Sinocyclocheilus; species Sinocyclocheilus anshuiensis. The sequence goes on along the minus strand of NW_015609771.1, from coordinate 224 downwards.
TGCCCCGGTGACAGCTTTTGTACCTTTTTTTTTTTTTTTGAGAATGCGGGAGAAAAAACCTATATTTCAGTTCTTTTGTGGGAAAACTCAAAACATTCTTTGAGAGAACCCAGAAGCAAATGCAAAAGCATTTAATTATAATGTAAACGTACCATCTCTTGTTTTTTCCGTCACTGTGCCCCCTTTGGGGCTCCATAGGAAATGGCTTTGGATGTACAGTAAGT
>NW_015609770.1:0-657 GCF_001515605.1 Sinocyclocheilus anshuiensis | reverse complement strand
TATATATATATATATATATATATTAAGACAATGCAAATAGATGTAATGTTTCAGTTGGTAAATACTTGTATTTATTTATTTATTTATGCCAGGTATTAAAATGCTTTTCTAGGCACACATGGTGCTGCATATTCAACAGAAATATGAAATCCTGAAGCATGTCATGGTTTCACAAAGGGAGGGGTTTGGATTAAAGGTTTATCTGCACACTCAACTATAAATGCACTGAAGCTCTCACAAAACCCAGTCTTTCAGGATTTTATGTTTGAACACACAAGCTTGATTTATTCATTCGTTTTACTAGCTGTCGATTTTCTCAAGCGAGTTAGTCGTTTTTATTTATGTATGTGTGTTTGGTTTTATTTTACTTTATGAATAAGCATTGATTTGAGTAAACAGTCAGAAGTCAGTGTATGTTGTGAGCTCAGTGTGAGTTATAGAGCGGGACAGTCACAGCTGCTTGTGTTCGAGCCATGCACGCTGCCTACCTGACCAGGTCTGAAGCTTTTCATATTGTTGATTTTTATACCACACGGTGTATGAAGTACAAAGAGGGTTTTGTAAACAATTCAGAGGCATTGTAAAAGATTCATAAAGTGGATTTGATTATGTTGCATTTGTCTATGTTGACAATTCTGGTTCTAAAAGATATATCTT
>NW_015609769.1:0-657 GCF_001515605.1 Sinocyclocheilus anshuiensis | reverse complement strand
CACATAGCGTGAAGATTTTGCTTTGATGATGTTCTAATTTAGAGCTGTCTTTTATCTCGACACTGCGGTCGATGTGCAGACTAAAAAATCATTTATTTGCTGAATAAATATTTTAAAGGAAAAAATCTGAGGTTGTTACTCCTCTGAATGTTCGATTCACCCTGAAGTACTTTTCAGTCTTTGAATTTCTTCTTATATTCCTGAAATAAAACAGATTCAAATGCATGTTATTCATAAATCTGGTCACATGAATTGAGCAATCCCTGATGCCCCAGATCAATGCTGTAATATAAGTCTACACATCACATCTGCCCTGGATCCCAATAAAACCACAGCAAGATGATTAGCCCTGATCACCCGTTGGTTTAATCGCCTGACGCTCTCTCGCCATCAGCAAGGCAACTCATAATCAATATTCGCCCAGAAAGCACACCTGCATTCAAGGTTGTGCTCCGAACCCGATTCATTAAAAACACTGTGTTGTGTCCCTGTTGCCTTCATGATGATCTTTCACAGACAGAATACAATAAAAGATCTGAAAGATGAAGCTGTGACCTCAAGTGTAGAAAGTTTTTGACTCTTTTCTTCCCTTTTTGAAAAAAGAAAAAAAAAAAGAGTAAAAATGCATGTGATTTCCCCACCTTTATGACAAGCTAC
>NW_015609768.1:0-657 GCF_001515605.1 Sinocyclocheilus anshuiensis | reverse complement strand
ACTTCAAAATATTTTATAATATTAATATTTATTTATAAATGAGTAAAGTTTATGCAAAAAAAAACTTTTTACTGTATTATTTTAATGTACATGTAATTCTTTAGAGTGAAAATGTTTTCAAGTTCAACTCACAGACTCATATTCTGATGCTATTCATTGTAATTCGCTGGAAAAGAGTGACCATCACTTTATTTTGTGTTCAGTGGAAGAAATGAAGTCATGAGGGTGAGTAAACAATGACAGTATTCTAATTTTTGGGGAATAATTTTTTTAACCTTGCATGAGCAGTGGAAGTAGCCGAGCCAGCTGTGTTTCCCCTTCCGTGTGTGTGAGTGCTATAAGGCAGGACGCAGTGCGGAAGAATCGCTCTGACTGCCGGAGTGGGGTCACCTCAGCGAGCAGCAGGCAGTTGGCACCGACTCAAGAGCTCCTTCCTTTTGCCTCATGGAGGCCCAGTGCGTGCGCACACACACACACACACACACATACACATTTACTTCACTTAAACATAGGCCCCACTAACGGCCTCTCCTGCCTGCTTTTTCCTTCATCCTGTTGTACAGGATATTTGTAATATACTGTAGTAGCGTTGCTAAATTGCTGTTATTGTAGTTTGAGTTAGAACAGCAATTAGATTGCAGGAAAAAAGAAAGAATT
>NW_015609767.1:0-656 GCF_001515605.1 Sinocyclocheilus anshuiensis | reverse complement strand
AAACTTTAGGCCTAATAAATCCAGACCTAATTCAATAGATCCACCAAGCAATTGGCAATCCAAATGCTTGAAGGTGTCTCCACACCTTTCCAATTACTTTTTGGAAGAATTCCTTTTATTCTCACAAGCCTTATTAATTAATGTAGGATAAACATTTCAGCATTTCTGTTCCACATTAGACCATTCTGCCAGAAGTCTTTGGGCCAAGGATGCATTCTGAAACATAGCCTATATGGCCTCACACCTTGCATATTACACATTAAAAAAAGAATGTGTTTGGTCAGGTCAGGCTACTAATGTGTCTGTTTTTGCAATAACAGTGTTTTATAATCAGAATCTCAAATCTCTTGATTGTTAGGACGATGCCATATATCATATTTGTAAGTTTAAATCTGTTTGTATCTGTCTGGAAATCCCATCAGAATGCACCATTTGAACAGTCATTTTTCAAAAAATTCTGCTTTTCATTCTGAACTCACTTTATGCTTTAGTTTTCAGTTCACTTTATGCTTATGTTTAGTGGCGTTAGTGAATTTAATGTGTGATGTGTGGGATCACTACATACTTTTTTTAACTTTGACTTTGAATGGGTAATGTAAATGCTCTGCCACTCCAGTGAATTCTACCTTAATGGTCGAAACCTGTGTACATTTGTC
>NW_015609766.1:0-657 GCF_001515605.1 Sinocyclocheilus anshuiensis | reverse complement strand
TAATTGTATACTGTATAGCAAATGTGGCTGGAAGCATGGAAAGATGTAAATTACACATCTTACATAGCATTTTACTTACATGAATTAAGAATGATTAGGAGGGAAATCAGAGGTCATGTCAACCTGTCATGTGCTACCTTAAGGACCTCTGTGTCAATTAGATGGCTGAACTTATGCCACTTCTGAGGACTTCAGAGGCCCCTAAAGCATGCCGTGTCCTCATCATCAGAGATGGCCCTTCGACAGTCATCACAGGCAGCAGTTTTCACCTGACTAAAATAAACCCAGCTGAGTGGACGTGTGAACAGAAGACACTATGCTCAGAATACATTAGCTCCTCATTTTTAGGAAACAATTTCACGTTTTTTTCTTTCTTTTTTTCACAGAAAAAGTCATAACTAAACGCTTCTTTCAAAGAGGTACTTTGAAGATTATGTATTGGTCAAGTTCATTTTACCTCTCTGACAATTCCCACTGTCCAGTTTTGCCTCTAAGAAAAAGGTTGATGAGGCAATAACAATGGAGTAGAAAATTGGCTACTGGTTAAATATATGCTTAGTTTACGTGTTCCAAGGAAGTTCCTAGAAGTCGTAATTACACTGTGATGTGTGTTAGAGAGATTAAATAGCAGAATTCAAAATACATTTTAGGTAATTA
>NW_015609765.1:0-657 GCF_001515605.1 Sinocyclocheilus anshuiensis | reverse complement strand
ATAAGATTTTTTGTTGTTGCCACATAGACATCCTCCTGAAATAAAGAAAATGTAAATAAAATTGAGGTCTTAAAACTAAAGACTTTGATTCAAGAAACTTCTAAGTGAACATGTAGGGCAATGATCAAGGATCACATGACCTACAAAAATGCAAATTATTTTTTTGTGGAAGCACAACAATACACACCTGGGTGGCAGTATAATCGAATGCCACATCAAACATGTATGTTTTTTCACGTGAGCGGTTGGCCCTCAGGACATTGTCAGAGTCTTCACAGGGGTCCATCAACACCACCATCTGAAGATATGAGAATGAGTGATTAGACATGAGAATTAACTCCAAATATTAAATAAATTCTGCAATGACTAAATATTAACGTAACTCTTTTCTTTTTGAAAGAACTCATATTTATAATTTAAAATAACTGTTTTCTACTTGAATACTATTTTAAAATGTGATTTATTCCTGTGATAGCAAAGCTGAATTTTCAGCAAAATTTCTCGTTATCAATGTTAAAAACAGTTCTGCTGCTTAATATTTTAAATTAATATAAAGTTCAAAAGAATAGCATTTATTTAAAATATGTAACAATGTTAAAGGCTTTACTGTCACTTTTAAATGTATTGCATTCTTGTTTAAATTGTTTAAAAAAAAGA
>NW_015609764.1:0-656 GCF_001515605.1 Sinocyclocheilus anshuiensis | reverse complement strand
GTGTCTGCATGCGTGTTCAGTGATGTTCTCGTCAGATAAAGTGCTCCTCCTGGGATATTCCCTTTACAATGTGACTGTCCCAAGATGATGGCTTTAACACTTTCTCTTTTTTACATTTTTTTGTCTGTTGTGTTTTTGTGTGGATGTGAAAGAGTATTCATGATGTACTGTAGCAGAAACGGGTCCATCTCTGTGACTGTATTGTGTTATTTCAAATAGATTTTGTTAGCGGTCTTAAAAGTAAAGGTTAACCACCATTTTACATGTTTTATGTGCTTATTTTTTAGGTGGTGATGGCTCACAAAAACACATCTCGGTAATATTTCATTCCACAACCATAAGAAAAAAATATTTTGCATAAAGAAAATGAAGACTAATTAGAGACCCTAGTGTTTTTGCGTTTTATTTCATAATTGTTTTGTATTGTGACATTATTGTCATTATATATTTTATCATGGGTGTTTTACTTTTGAGCAATTCTCATTATTCTTGATCATTATAATTAGTTTCTTATTACTGTGATGCATTTGATTCTATTAGGAAACAAGAATTTACGATCATTTTAATAAGTAACTTTTTTTCTTATTTTGATTGCAGTAATGAGAATGTTTGGGAGATGTGTTTAATTATCATACTGTTAGAATGCAAAAAAAAAA
>NW_015609763.1:0-656 GCF_001515605.1 Sinocyclocheilus anshuiensis | reverse complement strand
AAATAACACTAATACTACTACTAATAAATAATGTGTTCATGCCTTCCCGTGAATTTACAGCACCACTGGTACAGAATCAAAGCTCTGGATTTTTTTTTGGATCAGCATTAGAAGTACATTTAACTGCAGTTATAGAAACCTATGTGCAATGACAGAACGCCACACTGGTGAATACTGAAACCTTTATTCTGTTATTATCCATTGAGGACGCATTAATGTTTGTCACACACAGAAATGACTAATACTGCAGGGTTTAAGATTTCCCCTGCTGCACCTTACAAGAACTTCAATTCATCCTTCCTTCCAGCACCAGTCAAATAAATAAGATAAATACATAAATAATAAATACACATTAGATCTCTACATTTATAGCAATGGGAAAAAATACAGATCACAACAGATAAATATAAAGCACAATAAATGAACAAACCAGTAACAGAAGGGGAAAACATGTTTCAATCTGCTTTAGTAAGTTTATACATTCAGCTGGGATTCATTTGCTGTAGGAGTGATAAATGTACACAAAAACAATTCAAAGGTCACTCACCTTCATGAGGCGTTATCACATTCTTGAACTTTTTAAAAAATTTACTACATTAATAAACATTTAAATGGCTGCTGGTGCTCAGTGTCCTAAATGTTTCAGCACACAAACA
>NW_015609762.1:0-656 GCF_001515605.1 Sinocyclocheilus anshuiensis | reverse complement strand
GATTGACAATTAGCATACAGTTTGGATTGGCAGTATGGTTCTGTTTTGGGCATAACAGAACAGAACCAACATAAATGTTTTGCAGATATCGTTAATGTTAAATAAATGAATGTAAACATTTTAGAAATGAGTCTGATTCAAAGGGGAATCAGAAGGCCGAATCCTGACTGAACAAGAGGGGGAGCTGGGGATGGAGGTGGGTAATTAGCTATTGAGCAACGTGAAAGCTGGTGATAATTGTGAATTTATCCCACAGACTTTTCTTCTCAGAATACTGAGTTTACAACTCACAATTATGACTTATCTTGCATTTTCAAGGAAAAAGTCTGAATTGTGAGATAAAAAGTCACAGTTACATATTTTATATTCCAATGCAGGAATAATGCCTCTACCAGGTAGAGTGATATGTATAACAAAGAGTGTCAAAACATAAAGCAAAGCAGCATTTTTGGATAAAGATCTGTAGTTCGTGACACACTTACAGGCGGATGACTGAGGAAAGTCTGTGTCATGTTTGATAGTGCGAGACGCTACTCCGATTCGAGCTGCCACAACAGGTGAAGCCTGAAGTTAATTACTGGAGAGATGGGAGGCCCGGCCACGCTGATGCGCTCGCTAGCAATCGGAGCTTAGTTCAGTTAAAGAATAGACCACAT
>NW_015609761.1:0-656 GCF_001515605.1 Sinocyclocheilus anshuiensis | reverse complement strand
TGGTCTAATCTAATCTTAACTTCTAAAAACTTGGCTCATCGTCTTGTCCATTTCAAAGTCATCCATAGAGCATACATATCTCCTTACAAGAGGTTTAAAATGAAACTGCAGTCGACCTATAACTGCCATATCTGTAACACTGTATCATCAGGTACTTTTCTCCACATGTTTTGGGAATGTCCAATTGTTGTCAACCTATGGACTTATGTGAATTCTGTTTTGTCCTTTTTACTACAAATTGATTACATGCCTAATCCAGGTTTATGTCTTCTCAATGACGATTCTAACTCCTGTATAAGTTCATTAAAGAAGAGAATGTTGTTTGCTGGTTTTACAGCTGCAAAGAATACAATAATACAAAACTGTTTTAGTCTGCACATGTGTGCAAAAACATTTTGGATTCATAGCCTCCTTAAGATAGTGACTTGTGAATGTACAACAGCACAAATGAACAAGGCTAAACCTAGTACCATTGATGCATGCCAATGTTTTTCTTCCAACATTTTGGACTATATAAAAGAATGACCATATAAAGTATTTTTTTCCCCTTTTTCTTTCAGATTGTAAATTATTGATATGTCTGTTGCTTCCCCTACCCTGTTTGTTTGAATTGTTATTTTGTTAATCTAAAGACAATAAAAAGTTGATCACAAAAA
>NW_015609760.1:0-656 GCF_001515605.1 Sinocyclocheilus anshuiensis | reverse complement strand
ATCAACGCCCTGGGCGTTGGCACTTACACACGTATTGATAGCTGATAGGATTGAAATTCCCACTGTGCCCTGCTAGAATCCCGATTCCATGTCGGATTCCGTGACCTTGCACAAAGATAGACAGGACAATTGGATAAATGGAATATTAAGCAGCAGCCAGAGACCTGGGGTTATATGTGATTTAGAATTGGTGATCTAGTGGGTTCGGTTTAGACTTTGACCGGTTATAATACGCAGAGGTGGATAAGCAGTTGTGTGTTTTAGAAATAATGATTTTGACATGCTTTTTAATTGGGTTATATATTTCAGAAATCCTGAAACCACTGCTTCAGTGCAGTATGAGCTAAAAATACAACTTGATTATGTCATTTGGTGCAAAAGACAATTGTTAGACACTAAATGTAAAATCAAAGCAAAAAAAAGTGTTATGGACATATTTGTTATTGATCTAAACTAGTCTTGTAGGTTAACCACTGATTATACCATTAACTATGGGTAAACCTGGTTCATTATGCATGAAGTGTATGGTAATTTTACTAAAAAAAACAAAAAAAAACAATATATGGCAAAATAAAACTATTTCCCTATTTACAATGTTTATGCATTTCTCAGAAATGGTTAATGGCAAGGTCAAACAAATGTTAAGAAGCACACAT
>NW_015609759.1:0-656 GCF_001515605.1 Sinocyclocheilus anshuiensis | reverse complement strand
ATTAAGTCAGTTCATCATATGTTTATCGGATTAAACTGCATGATTCATATGGATTACTTTTACATTGTCTTTATGAACTTTTTAGGTCTTGAAAGTTTTGGTGGAGTGGAATGTCAATAGAGGAACAGAAATAATCTTCATTTGTGTTTCGAAGACAAACAAAGGCTTATGTGCTTGGAATGACTTGAGGTTAAGTAAATGATGGCAGACTTTCCATTTTTGCGTGAACTATCCCTTTAATCATCATACAGAAGTGTGTTCTTCTGTTCTTCTCCGTGTCAAACCTGTATCAGAGATGGTGCTTTTAGAACATTGCTGTTAATGGGTTTCCTTGAGCTTCATAAGCCTTCACCTATCTGCACATTGTACAGTTCCTCCAACGGCTTTCAGAGGATTTTCAAGACCTAAGGCCGCCACTTAATGTCATGGCAACAGACCTGCAGGTGCTGTTTTACATTCAATCTCCTCAGCTGGTAAATATTATGGGCTGTGGAATAACGCACGGAAGAGGCCCATTATTGCACTCTTAATGGATCCATCAGAACTCTCTGAACAGCCCAGCGTGATTTTAAAGGCTTATAGAGCCAGAGAAAGAGTATGGTATACTCCCGATCTGATTTAATTACCGCTGCCCATGTCTTGGGTCCGTTCTCAAT
>NW_015609758.1:0-656 GCF_001515605.1 Sinocyclocheilus anshuiensis | reverse complement strand
TTTCTGCTTTGCCTTAAAATGTTTACCATTAATAGCTCCCAAATGCAGCCATTAGCAGGCGATTGTACAGACGTCGCTGCTCATGAAATGCCCATTAGGCGTCAATGTGCTGCAAAATAGCTCCAGTAACTCTACTGAGACTCCAGTGCAGAGTTTGAAATCATCAGAAACGCAGCAGAGACTCTTCTCTAATGAGCTGCCGAACGCAGAGATTCACATGTAATACGACCCCAAGAAGTTTTCATGCATTAAAGTCACACTTAGAGCCGTCTGAATGCCATAGCATTGCATTAGAAATGGCTTAATTGTTCCAGTTCTTCTTTAGGTCACTGTATGTGAGGGCCTTTGTTGTTATTTTTACTGCTAGTTAGGGTAACAGTGACAATTTGATGCTTTAGGCTTCTCATAACTTAGTTAAACACTAAAGCTACAATGAAATGAGGACTATAACGGTCTGAATCAATGCAGTTGTTCAAGTTTTGAATAAATTATATTGTCATGGACAGTTTGAACTGATTTCCATAAACGAATCTTTCCCATTTAAGTTTTGAACAAATTCTTTGTTCAAATTTCAAATCCATTCAATTAAAGGGGTCCTATTATGCTCTTTGAAAGTCTTTATTTTGTTTTGGGGGTGTACTAGAACAGGCTCTCAT
>NW_015609757.1:0-656 GCF_001515605.1 Sinocyclocheilus anshuiensis | reverse complement strand
GGATATTCTATAGATTCTATGAAAATGTACATACTGTACTCGATATATTGCATTCTGCAAATATATCTTTAGTAGTATGCACTATGCCATTGCAAACATTCCCAGAGAGAGGAGAAAAAGACGACAGGAAAGGGGGTGGGGAATGTAGTGGAAAACGGAGAAAAAGAAGAGACATACAAGGGGAAGGGGAGGAAAGGTAAACAGTGAGAAACATACAAATCAGAGAGGAGTGAAAAGGTCAGAGTGTCATCCTGTTGTGGATATGTTTGCCAAGACATGATCTCCCAGGAGCCCAAAGGGGCAGACACAGGACCGGCAGCCAATGCTGGCAAGGTGTAGATAACAAACACACGGTCAGAACGGGTCACCTGCAGGACGGAAGACCTCAAGAGAGGCTGAAGATTCTGGACCTGTTGTTTAGGGTCTCCTGGGTTAGTCTTGCTGGCCACTCTGTGGATGTCGGTGTGTGTTTGTATGTTCTCTCATAGATATCCTTGTCTCAGCACTCAGATCTCTGCCCTATATGTAAAGACTGGAACGTGGCTCTATTACGAGCCCTACACCCAGTAGAGGGCAAAGATGGAACCCATTAAACAGACGGCAAACTGGATAAACTGAGAAAAAGCAGTGTGTCTGACATTCATGAGGTATACGAA
>NW_015609756.1:0-656 GCF_001515605.1 Sinocyclocheilus anshuiensis | reverse complement strand
TACTTACGCAGTTCTTTGCGGGTTGTAATCTAAAGCGTTACCAAAGTTTTACACATAAACAAAACCTTGATGTCCACATGAGAATCCATACTGGAGAGACACCTTTCACCTGCCAACAACGTGGAAAGAGTTTTACTGAACAAGCAAACCTTAATGCTCACATGAGAATTCACACTGGAGAAAGCCCTTTCACCTGCCACCATTGTGGAAAGTGTTTCACTAAAAAAAGGAAACCTTAAAAAAACATGAGCATTCACACAGGAGAGAAGCCATTGACATGTGATCACAATTTCAGATGTAAAGTAGCCCTTTGACGTGTATGATCACACCGGTGTGATTAGAACGGTCATTGTGTCATGTGATTAAATGCTTTCAAATCTGCTTTCCTGCTTTGGCTGGTGCTGAGCCAGACGTGCTCAGTGCTTGTCATATATCAACTAAACTATAATTCTTTGTTAGCAAATTTCTCAAAATGTGTCAATATTTGTATGAACATAAAAAGGTCCATATCAAAAGCAGCACTCAGTATATTCTGTGTCCAGCAGCTGCTTTAAGTACTACAGAGCATCTCATCAGCACTTGGGTCTTCTTCTTGTAGATAAAGAACAGGGACGCTGTCACGATGCACACACACGAGGAACGAGGAGACGCTGGAG
>NW_015609755.1:0-656 GCF_001515605.1 Sinocyclocheilus anshuiensis | reverse complement strand
CGATACTGTAATATTTCCTTCGAGATGTTATCTGCCCAGGTTTGGCGTGCTGCCACATATTCAGTGATCTGATGTGCCTTCGGTCTTGACAAGGTGAGCGCAGAGCCTGCAGGCCCACGGTGCATTGCTGCTCACTGAGGCAGAAGAGGAGGCAACGGGCCAACGGCAAGCGTGAGATTTCATAAGCACTTAACTCTGATGAAACCAAAGAATATGGGGTGAGATGACAGATAAAAACTGAGTGTCAGGGTTTATGTCACTCTGAATGTGTTTGTCTTTGTGGGTGTTTCTGAAACTCAAGCATGCATGCAAGCTCTTAATCAAAGGCAGCACAAAGAGGTCATTCATTAAAAAGCACAGCTATAGTGTTTCTAATGAACAATTACTAAATAAAGACGAGAGGAAAGACTACACTGAGAATAATTGATGTTGTTGGGGAAAAATGACTTTAAAGTAGTTTCCTCTAAAACTGAATGAGTTAATAGTAAATTGTTTACCTTATATATTACTTAATAAATACATTTATATCCATAAAATACCAAATTTGATTTTTATATAAAAAAAATAAAACAGTATATTATTATTATTATTATATAAATGTCTATTTTTTCAGATAATTGTGGATACATAAAAGTAAATACTATATCTAAATTTTA
>NW_015609754.1:0-656 GCF_001515605.1 Sinocyclocheilus anshuiensis | reverse complement strand
TGTGTGTGTGTGTGTGTATGTGTTTGTCACCGATTAAGATGAATATAGTGGTTTTCATCACCGGACTCCCCTCACCTCCATGTTCCAGTTCAGAGACAAAGAATTGAGTCTTGCTTCAGCTGGGTTAACCAGGTCTGTTTACACTACAGGAACAGAATGATTGACGAATGGCTAGCTAGACGGATACATTGACGTATGGATGGATTGATGAGACCGTCACGTTTCGCCCAAACGATACAGCATAAACTCAATGCAACATTCAGAATATTCCCGCCGTGATGCGTCCCAGATGCAATGTAAACATTGTGTTAACCTTTACCGTTCACTGCGGGTCATAACACCCCCCGATTCTTCATCGCTCAACACTTCCCATTCACATCCAACAAGCAGACACACGCCCTGAGAAGACTAAAAAAATGGAAACTTTGTGGTTAATTACACCAGATAATTTAATTTTGATTAATAATTAACATCCCTTTTCCTAACTAAATATTCATAATTAATCAACAAATCATAAAGAGAGGGAGACGACTAATTAGCTCCCAGACCCAAACCTGACCACTTAATCCATATCGTGGAGTTGACACTGCTAATTGCGGGAGTAATCAACGCAGGGCCCGGTGGGATTTGATGAAGGAGTTTGTAAATGGGAGGGA
>NW_015609753.1:0-656 GCF_001515605.1 Sinocyclocheilus anshuiensis | reverse complement strand
TCCAAAATGTTCAAGATGAGACAGCAGAGGGTGGAGAAATTCATCGTCAGTGATGAGAACCTGGTCAGCAAAAGAGGCATGAGAAAAGCAAAAGCTTTGATAGGAAATAGAGGTTTATAGTGTGACATCAGGATCTAACACGCAGCTAAAGGGTCTTCTAAAAAGCTGAAAGGATTTGTTTTGGAATAATGAACACCATTATACCTTATTGCATGGCTGCTTGTCATATAAATAAAAGAAGTAGTCATTTGAGTTGTGAGAAAGTTTTGAGAGAATTGTTGAGAAGAAAGAGAATTCACATATTCTCTAAATACTCTGCTAACTACATACAAGTTTAAACAATGTTAAACAAACAGTATACAGTATAACAGAATGAACTTCTTTTTGTTTCTCATGCCTTTGTAGCTAAACCTTCAGAATCTGGCTCCTTCTCTGGGATGTGAAATGACTGCTCCACCTGAACCCTCTCCCAAACCAGAGCCACCTCAAGGTAAATCTCACCTTTATGCAATATTTACTACAGCATGGAAAGATTTTTGTTTTTCTGTTCTTCTATAGTAGAGGAAGTAAATGCTGAGGCAGAGAAGGAAAAGAGACGGCGTGAGTATGTAAAAACATATGTATCACCATGGGAACGTGCTATGAAAGATGATGAG
>NW_015609752.1:0-656 GCF_001515605.1 Sinocyclocheilus anshuiensis | reverse complement strand
GCTTTGTGCAGCTGCAACACGGAGAGATCGATAAACGGGTGAGAGAGGGGGTTGGATCTTCGAGCAGTGTAGTATGCAAACTGATACAGTCAAGTCCATTTTGCTTTACCGAATAAAGATCTTCAGCTTTCCATATATGCAATATTAGCACCATCTACTGCAGGGCTGGCAGTAATTTTATACGGCCCTCTGACTGAATCTGTTTCCTGATTGTTCTTGTGAACTGTCTAGTTCCTTCGCTAGTTTTCTCCAGTCCATATTCAAACCGTAGTGCAATTTAAGCACTCAAATTTCAGTTCCTTTTTGAAGGAGTTTATGTCTGGACCCTAATTTCGAATTATAAGGCTATTGTTACTTGCAGTGAAACCTGATATTGAATAAGTAGTCTATAAAAGAAAGGCCACCTAAAGTTTTCATATGGATAATCTTCCTCTAAAAGAAAGGAGAGCTCTGATCTACTGTATACTGCAATAATTTCATGCTCTTATTTGTTTAACCCTCTTTGGTTAGAAATGACAAAGATTTTGCGTTTTGACTTTTTACAATTTTTTTTGCTTCATCGGAATGGGATGACATTTGGTGACTTTTGTCACATTAGATATGTGAACACACACACACAAAAAAAATAATGGACATGACTTGGATATATTAAAGGG
>NW_015609751.1:0-656 GCF_001515605.1 Sinocyclocheilus anshuiensis | reverse complement strand
ATGGTCTGTGTTTATGTGATGGTCCGTGTTTATGTGATGGTCTGTGTTTATGTGATGGTCTGGGTGCAGCTGTACCTGATGAGGGTCAGTGCCGCTGGACAGGATTAATTGATCATGAGTGTAAATGAGATTTATGAGATCCAAGTTATTGTATCGCTATGACTTCTTTATGGCAGATTCATGATGCTTTATTGGCCTCTCTGACACTTCTATGGTGTAAAGACCCGTTCACACAGAATGATAACCATAACTATATTAGCGTCCACGCCAGCACATGATAACTGTGTGTGTGCCAGCGCTGCAGTCACTTTAAATGATCAAGTTCTTAAAGTCGGGTGGACTCTGATTGGCTGTCATTGATTTTATCTTTATCTTTAATTGCTCTGAAAGTGATTCCATTGATTTATTCTGATTTAGTCAAGACTGGTCCTAACATTTTCAATTCCGTTACAGAAAGATAGACTGGTCTAATTTGAATATGAAAAGTAAGACTGATTACCCCTTGCCTACCCACAGTCTTAACATAGTGACTATGGCCCCAGTCATTCCAGACCCGTATGATCTTCTTACAACAGTGGAGAGATTTTCAGACAATATGACTTTTGTAATGAGTGTTTATGTGATGACCTGTGTTTATGTGATGGCCTTTGTTTATG
>NW_015609750.1:0-656 GCF_001515605.1 Sinocyclocheilus anshuiensis | reverse complement strand
TATCCATATATATGCTGACGACATCATACCCTGACACAGATTTTAATATGCAAGAATTCCTTCCTCCTTGTTTCCTCAAAGATCTTTTTTTCATCTCATGCCAGAAAATGGGAGGAGGGGATAAAGAGAGAGAGAGGGAAAGAGAGCTCGAGAGGCAATTGTGAATTGCTAGTGTGAAAGGACAGCCCACATACATGGGTAACGGGAGAATTCACAACCCGGCAACTTGCACTGACTAATTTAGACATCCATCCCTGGGTTGCTTAGCAACACTCGGGGGCTTGATTCCCATACAGCTGTTTGGGCGAGCCAACAAGGGTTAAAATCCCTAATCAATAGCACCTTCTCATTGTCGCGAGTTAATTCGAGCATCTTGATTGCATGTTCGGTGGGCGGTCATCAGCGATTTTTAAAACCCCTTCTGATGACATCGCGAGCCACTGATGGGCCGAACTTGAAGAATTTTGGGGCAACTGTGTTTATCTCAGTACTTTGTGTCATAATGGTGGTGTTTTGAATCAAATTATCCCAGCATGGTCTTGTCACCCAGCTGATTCAACAACACACTCCAATCAGTCTTCTGCCTTGTCTACCTAGAGGAATCCAAGCAGGGGGAGGCTTGAACTGATAGTACAGTGAATGATTTGGTGGCGGGG
>NW_015609749.1:0-656 GCF_001515605.1 Sinocyclocheilus anshuiensis | reverse complement strand
TATATAATCAATTGTGACATTCTTTCCATCAAGACCAATAATTATGCAACTAATATGTTTTTATTCAAATAATAATATTTATTGTTTTTCTTTGTGCATGTACCTATGCTTATAGTTAATAAATGTGTTTATGAAGGAGATAACTGTGTGAGTGAAAAGCTTTAGATAAAATAATCATGACCTCCAGAAAAATCTCTTGATGATCTCCTGATGTCTGTTGGATATTGTCAACAAATTAAATATACTTGTGAACCATTAAATGATACAAATCCAGTGACTGCCCTCTGCATTTAATCATTTTATTATTGTGATATATTATGATATTTGTTGTCCACAATGAACTGAGCTGCATTCTGTTGTTCTCCCAATGCTTCAACACTGTAACAGTAAACTGAAGCAGATGAAGACAGACTCTGATCTCTGTGAAACAGATCAGGAGGCTGAAAATATATTTACCACAGCACAGGTTATTATTCAGCTTATATGGGATCTGTTCTTGAATTCTGTACATTGTTATACATTTTAATCTAAATTCTACAACTCTGCATGATCTGTACAGATGAAGATGATCTCTGGCTGTGACAAACACACAGTAACAGCCTGTGTAAGTTAGTTGAACTCAACACACACCTACATGTTTACCACATCATGTCTGT
>NW_015609748.1:0-656 GCF_001515605.1 Sinocyclocheilus anshuiensis | reverse complement strand
GGATTTGGAACTGCACGAGGGCGAGTAAATAACAACAATGTTTTTGTGAGTTATTATTTTAGTGAGGGTTAAGTGTAACCCACTACTGTTATGGCTTTGTTGACTTGAATTCATATAACCACTAGAGGACGGTAGTGTACTATGAGAAACTACTCGACTGCTTGCAGAGAGGATTCCTGAGGCTGCAGTCTAGGGCTGGTACTCTTCGAACACACTGGAGTTGTCAGATCAAATATAAATATACTTTCTTTTTTCGGACCACTCTGATGGTTGACCTGTGCAGGTTGAAATTGCTGGACTGCCTGTTGACTTCATCAACAAAAACCTTCAATGCCAGGTCAGCCAGAGGACTGAAGTTATAACCTAATAGAAGCTGCCATGTTTAATTAGAGAAAAAAGATAACACTTCATCATAACTTTCACTAATGAAGTAGCAATCTGTTTGTCAGTGTGCTGTACTATTCAAAAGTTTGTGGTTGGTAATATTTTTTTCATGTTTTTGAAAAAAGTCTCATGTTATTTGATCAAAAATACAGGAAAAACAGTAATATTGTGAAATTTTATCACAATTTACACTGACTGTTTTGTATTTTAATATACTTTAAACTGTGATTTATTCTGTGATGGTAAAGCTGAATTTTCAGCATCATTACTCC
>NW_015609747.1:0-631 GCF_001515605.1 Sinocyclocheilus anshuiensis | reverse complement strand
GTGTGTGTGTGTGTGTGTGTGTGTGTGTGTGTGTGTGTGATGTGCGTGTCTGCATTACATAAACATGTTTTTGTGCACATCTAATGTGAGGAATATCGGTGTGTGTTTGTTTGGTGTGGATATGTGCTGCATGTTGGGCTGTAGTATGGATTAAGACAGCATCTGTTTAGAAATGACTTCTGATTTGACCCATTTGCACTGGTTGACACCCTGCTGCACAGAAAACAAATCTTACACTCAAAAATAAAAGGTTTATGAAGAAAAAAAGTGGTGCTTGTTCATGCAAACGTTGCCACCTTGATGCTAGTGTAAGCAGGGTTATTTTAGTAATGGTTTAGTAATTCAAAAATTATTTTAATCGTTTTTTTTATGTCTATTTTATTATTTTTTATTTTAGTTTGAGTTATTTTAGTACATAGTTACACTAAATTAAAATGAGAAATGTTCCCTCCCTATTTCAGTTAAAACCATTTTAATGCAAGTTTTTATGGCTTTAGTTAATAACCCTGATTGTAAGTCATTTCTAGGGTTTTGATATTTAATATGAAACTCTTAAAAAACTAAGTTTGTCTTGACAAAGTATGCTTTTCTAGTTAAAAATGAGTGATATGAAGTTCTTTGGATTTCAATT
>NW_015609746.1:0-656 GCF_001515605.1 Sinocyclocheilus anshuiensis | reverse complement strand
TAATGACAGAATTTTCATTTTTGGGTGAACTAACCCTTTAAGGCGTAAAATCCGATTATACTTATTAATATCTGATTAATCCTATTATACTGTCCTATTATTACTCCACTGGAGGATCTATGGATTTAGTTAAAGTTGGTATGTGGAAAGCATCTTTGATGCAACAGAGAAACTCCATATTTCATTCCAGAAAATATTAAACGGCTGCTTACCTTCAAGCCAAGATATGAAATATGAAACTTGGAGCCAATTCTTTCAAGTTAAGATCCCTGCTGTGCTCTTGACAGAAGAGTACAATCACATTACAGTTCAGCTACCTTTTCTGATCTCTCTCAACAGCTGACATGAAATCTAAACTTTTAGATTTTGGTGTTGCTTACAGTAACCAGGCGTTATTGTAAAGTTATTACACATATTGTATTCAGTAGGTATAGTAATTATTATTATTATTATTTTTTCATTCAAAATGACAACTCCGTGTGAAGTGAACATGCTTCTTATGCTGATAGAAAAGTATGTATGTATTTGCAAAGGTGAAAAAAGTGCACTTCCATAATGTACTGAAAGTGCTCTATTTTCACACACTAATTTTGTACTTAATATACTTAACGTGATTCTTTAGTACTTCTTAAGATAAACTTAAGATCAACTAAGTG
>NW_015609745.1:0-656 GCF_001515605.1 Sinocyclocheilus anshuiensis | reverse complement strand
TGTACAAAGCTGTTAGACAGTTTGTTAAAATATTAATCAAATATTCAATTTTGAAATTACAAATAGGTCCTAGGTTATTCGTGGCATGTTTCTGTAATTTAGCACTTTAAAAATATTTAATAATGACACTATGCATAATAAATGGTAGCATTTTATCATATTTATAATACAGTACATCCCACCAAAGATTCTTTCAGTCTCTAGATTGATCTCTTAAAAAATTGTTTGGTATTGTGTTTCTGTTTTATGTAATAATAATGATATAATATATATATATATATATAATCATTGTAAAACACCTCTTATTTGTCCTTTTTTATATAAGCCCTTACTTTTTTTGTGTCCCACTAACCATTCTCTCAGTCGTTTTACCATCATGATTGCGAGCTGAAAAAAAAAACCTTGTTTGTTGTTGTGCTTCTGTTATGACTTTCTCTTGTTTGCGATAAAGCACAAGAGATAGTGACAGCCGCCTCGTACCCTCCTCACCATCCCATCAGCCCCGGTCACAGCCACTGCAGTCTGTAGAAAAAGACCCAACCCCCTTTTTTCCCTCCCCTCCCCTTTCATTGGCCACCTCCTCTGCCAATCACAACCCAGGGGCGGGCCCAAGAGTGAGGGAGCGCTGATGTCAGAGTCACATGGATTCTGGTGTG
>NW_015609744.1:0-656 GCF_001515605.1 Sinocyclocheilus anshuiensis | reverse complement strand
GCTCCGCCTTCGGCCTCGGATAGCTCTGCTCCACCTCATCCCATCGTCTAGACTCCTGCACTCCTACCACCCTTGATTCCAGTGTGGACCATTGGCCATTCGGCCTTGCTGGGCTACCTCAGTCAGTCGGCTCCACCTGAGTTGGACTTCCCCACGCCTCCGCTGCGGACTTGCGGGCCGTCCGCTGCTCAACGGCCCTCCATCTGCCCTCTCCCGCTCAAGGCTCCTCCCTGGCTCTCACCACCTTCCTAACCTCCCTGGACTTTTTGTTCAGGCCTCCACCTGGTAATCCATCCTCCTCTAAAGCCTCCTCCTGCAGCCTTATTCACGTTTGTGCAATCCATTCGCAGGGCCGTAACCACCATAGACATTGAGGAGGACAAGTCCCTCCCAATAATTTGAAATGGCCAATCTGCTAATCTTGTTGATTTAACTCCTACACTGTAAAACGTGATAGCCCAGTTAAGTTGTTTGAACTTACTTTTTCTCTTTAACTCTATTTGTCATTATAAGTTTTGGATATTTAACTAAAGTTTACACACACACGCATACTCACCACGCTGATTTCCCTTCCCCTCCATTTGGTTGTCAGCCGAGCGGGAGCACATGCAGTCTTGACAGCCCATGGACAGTTTCACACATTACATTACCCTGTT
>NW_015609743.1:0-656 GCF_001515605.1 Sinocyclocheilus anshuiensis | reverse complement strand
GAGAGGAGGGACGCTTGCTTCAGGGAGTGGCATTTCTGTGCAATGCTGAGACAAGTTTCAACCCATCGAGCTGAGAAAACACTGGATCTGCTCATTCATAGCTGCTGCACACACACACACACACACACACAGCTGTACATGGGAGGATTTTACACTGGTTTTATGTGCTGCTGTTCAAATGTGTTTAAGAAAACCACAGCAAATAGCTGTCAATATCTAGCGTTCACACTTCCATCAAGTCAGATTTATTTCTTTATAAAACACGTACCATGTCAAAGCAGCTTCTCGGTAACAAACAGGATAATAACAGAATCGAAGCAAACTTCAGAAACGAAGGACAATCCTAATTCTGTAGTAAAGCAGCTGTAAGCAGACAAGCGTGGTTACTGAGATCAAGTCAGTTCAGCTGATGACAGAATGCTCTTCAGCTCCACTCAGTTCAATCTTGCTTCAGTTCAGTGTCAATTTTGCACAATTCATTAATTATGAACAAATTTGATTCAGCTATAAAGCAGATGTACAGAAGATAATGTCATTATTCAGATCAATCCAGTTTTGTTCTCATCTGATAGAGTCAGTGCAGTCATATGGATTATATTACTGATTATTATTATGTCTGTGTGTTTTTTCTCTCCGTCAGTCATGTTGGTTTTACT
>NW_015609742.1:0-656 GCF_001515605.1 Sinocyclocheilus anshuiensis | reverse complement strand
TCCACATAAAACACTCCAGTCCGACTCCGCTCAGGCCCTCCGGGAAAGACTGCTTCTCGAGGTTTCCCTGCGGTTAATCCAAATGGGAATACACGACTATTTTCTTGTTTTAGTGCTTGTGTGTGAGCTGAGCCCCACGGCGCGTCGTGAAGTGAAATTCAGGCTCTTCTGAGAACTACACTTCCTCCCAGCGGCCGAGTCGACGCAAAACCCGGCGCTGGAGTCACAAAACAAGGAACTGGAGCGCTTTGACGAGGCGGAGCTGGACTCCAGTACAGCAAAGGCTTTGAGGTGTGTGTAGTCTTTGACTTCATTTTATTTAATGATACTTTTAGTGCGAAACGAGTTGTTTTAGTACCCTTTTCTTATACTTCTTTATTTTCATTAACTTTTCATTTATTTTCATTTAATTTCATTTACGCAAAGTACGCGAAACTACGACGCCTTGACTTGAGTTTTGCATATTAAATAGATCCTGCTGACGTTGCTTAGTAACCTTCCTGAAGCGCCCAGTCACGTTACTTCATTAATATTCATTAGTCAAACGTTCTCCATAGAAGGACTTTTAATTTGCCTTCTGAATAGCGCCCACTCACTTTTCAGCAAATCAGCTAGGAGTACTGGCGCGCGTCACATTACGTAATTAATATTCATAA
>NW_015609741.1:0-656 GCF_001515605.1 Sinocyclocheilus anshuiensis | reverse complement strand
TAGGACGCCACTGAAGGCCTAGGTGTAAAATGCAAGGCCCGCCACTGGAATTTAGATTTGAATTTTGTCAGCTGGAGTTTGAATAGTCGTGGCTCATCTGAACATTCCGTCGTCAATTTAAGTCTGTGGGATTTTTATCAGTGGTCGGCAGCTGGCGAAGCCTTTTGACATAATAAAATAAATAAAGCCAAACGCTATTTTCTAACAAGATCAAATGTATATCAAGCACATCAAGGTCAGCTCAGAAGAGCTGTCACTGGTCCTATAGCGCCACGGGTTGTTACTACAGTTAACAGTTGCTACGGTGGTCAGGCGTGCAGTGAAGAGAGCAGAGAGCGGCGAGACAGATGAAGCTTTCAGTGAGTGAAAAGTCCTTAAAAAGTCCTTTAAAGGCATTAAAAGTCTTAAATAGTACAAGAAAGTCTTAATAAGGATTTTTAGGAGCTCTTAAATGTGGGGATGGTAAGATGAGAATTGCGATACGGATTAATATGATGATTAAACATCAAAAGCCTCTGATTTCATTGAATATGAGCACTGCACGTTTCAGAGTCAGCTGCTGCGCTGCTTTGTGTTCTGCTGTTACCGGGGAAACCGCTGTATTTCTGCCGTTCCAAAAGCGCCTCCTGCTGGCAGAGAATGAATGTGCATTTTTA
>NW_015609740.1:0-656 GCF_001515605.1 Sinocyclocheilus anshuiensis | reverse complement strand
TGTGTTTAGGAGGCGGTTGAGAAGCAGATCCAGAGTCACAGGGAGACCCATCAGAAACAGATCAGCAGCCTGAGAGACGAACTGGAAACCAAAGTGAAAATCATTACAGATCTACAAGAGTACGATACACACATTTCAGTTAACATAAAGCAGTTTCAGTCAGAAACTGAACTAAAGTGTGTGTAAATGTACTGACTGATTTCCATCAAAGTTAAACTTCAGACTTGCAGCTCTTGATTCACAGCAATATTAATAATAATACACCAATAGCTAATAAATTCTCTCTTTCTAGTCTGAATCAGAAGATCTTGTTGGAGCAGGAGCGTTTGAGGGTGGAACATGAGAAACTCAAATCCACTGACCAGGAGAAGAGCCGCAAACTACACGAGCTCACGTATGTAATACACAGTCAGTTCTATTCATCTCCCTTCTTGTAGCAGTCGAACTGCCAAAAACGTTTATGAATCTCTTTATGAAACCCAAATTTCCCTGGTTTCTGTTGGTCATCTAAAGAGCTGAGCAAATTTTTAATGAGGCATAAACACACACCTGCATATTAAATGTGTAATAAATTACAGATGTCCAAGGATTGCATGTCTTTAGTGATGAGCTGTTTTAATGGATTTGTGTGCACATTACAGTATGATGCAGGACCG
>NW_015609739.1:0-656 GCF_001515605.1 Sinocyclocheilus anshuiensis | reverse complement strand
TTTCTGTTTGGTTTGAGAGCAACTCAAAGTTTTTTCTCCAGTTTTAACATGATTTTTCTCCTCAACTTCTCTCAATTCTTCATTCTCATTGTTTTCTTCAATCAACTCTGAAATAAAAGTAAAACTGGTTGATTTTCAGTAACTCTCAGTAACCCTGATGTAAAGTAGACCATTGCTGTAACAAATTTTGGTTATTTTGATGCATTTTTAGAAGTTATATGTCCCTGAAACTCTATGAATGAGGTACATTGATATTCCAATTATTATTATTTTTAAAAACATTACAGGCACAAATCCCATGTTTCTACAGGGAGAACTATTAAATAGGTGTGATCAACTACACAATTATCTAACAATGTTTTTGAAAAAAAAGTACCCTATTATAACAAATCTAAATCTGCTTGAAGCTTTATAACGTTCTGCATTATTAATGAAGCATGAAGAATAATAAACACCAACCTGTTTGCTCTTCGGTGCGTTTCATTCTGCAGGGTTTGTGGGAGGAGCTTCACCGAATATGAATTTCTGTGTGGAAGGACATTTGCAAAACAATAAAAAAAACAGTTACTATTTATTTTTTTAAACTAATTTACACATCTAAACATGTACGCATTAGAAGCAGAAGAGACCAGAGCCTTACAAATACAAAGTGTTGT
>NW_015609738.1:0-656 GCF_001515605.1 Sinocyclocheilus anshuiensis | reverse complement strand
AGATATTCCTCTGAACCTCAGCAGAGAGCTGCTACAGGAAAGTGCTCTGATCAGGTACAAACCCACCTGAAATATGACGTTATGCCTTCTGCATTGTGCAAATAATAAGAGTAACACACTGTTTTCTTTCAGGAAACTGCGGGATGTTTTACAGCAGCGGGTCATTCGGTTCCTGTTGGACCAGAGCAAGAAGGATCCGGAGAAATACGCTCGCTTCTTTGATGACTACGGGCTGTTTATGCGCGAGGGCATCGTCATCACAGCGGAGCAGAGCGTCAAGGTGCGAGACGACTCTGTTTGGCCTTCTTAATCCACCTGATTCTCTCTGATTGTGTTTAAACAGCTGATTATGTTGTAACAGGAGGACATCGCTAAGCTGTTGCGTTTCGAGTCGTCAGCGCTTCCTGCGGGACAGCAGACCAGCCTGATGGAGTACACCTCTCGGATGAAGGCGGGAACGAGAAACATTTACTATCTGTGCGCACCGAATCGCCACCTGGCCGAGCACTCGCCGTACTTTGAGGCCATGAAACAGAAAGATATGGAGGTGAGACTAGAGACAATCAGGTACACAGTTAATATTCACTGTCATACTCGAGAGAAAATGGGTGATGAATCTACAAGTTGATCCGAAGGCTGATGCAATGCATTGCAGA
>NW_015609737.1:0-656 GCF_001515605.1 Sinocyclocheilus anshuiensis | reverse complement strand
GGTGCAATCATAAGCAGATGGTTTTAAACCACAATGACTTGTTCAACAAACAAACTGTCCTCACTCATTTTTAATATTATTTGAAAATGGTGGGAAACCTCATGAAGGTCAATTCTATGAACTATCAAATCTTTGCAAAAAGAAAAAAAAATGAAATGATAATTAATCGTGTTTTGGTCTACCACAAGTATCTACATTGTAGATATGCGCATCATGGAGCCAAACTGCGCATGTTCTCTGAGAATCTGTCCTTTGATGATGTCCCTATGACATAGAGGATTTGCTCTGGGGATCAATTTGTTCTCTCCAATTTCTGTTCACACTCATTGCCTTTTTGGCGAGATTCCATGTGTTCGCTTCCTGTCAAAGGCCTTCAATGCTAGTATACATTTATGCACCAGGATTTAAGTTGTGGTTCAAACCACCAAAAGCCTATACACATATAAGCAACTTTACCTAAATGCTACATAATATTTACCCTTCATTCTATTGTGCCAATTTCAGGTCTACAAACAATGTAGCCCTTGAGTAGTCTACAACTGAGGGCCCGTCATAGTGGTCTTGCGGCCAGTTCCACTGTTTGCCTTGCACTGCATCAGTGTCATGCTTCGCCGGCTCCTCCAGTGAAGCCTGGCCTGGAAAAAAAGGAACCCAGT
>NW_015609736.1:0-645 GCF_001515605.1 Sinocyclocheilus anshuiensis | reverse complement strand
CTGCATGTCTGCATGTCTGTCAGATAGCGACCCCTGCTGTTCGGCCTTATGCTTTTCCAATTGCATATGTGCGGTTTTGTGTTTTTTTTTTTCAGTGTAATTAATCTTCAACCTTTTAAACCGCAATTTAACCACTCTAACCAATTTAAGAGTTTATAATTACAAAACCTTAAACCATACGAACATTAAAATGTTGCTTTTGGCTTACCGTGTTGGCCTGTATGTGAATGATCTGTCTGGAATGATGCATGGAATGTTGAAATGGTCACTTGACAAAAACTATAATTACTGTTGTTAAAAGATCAACCCACACCGTGACACTTAGCTAAATCATGCTGTCAACTGAGTGCAAAGTGTATTCTGTGCTGCCTATTGCAATAGGCGTTTCATCAGCGACGGGCATTTTTGGCCCTGTGGACTTTTATAAACTCTCTAAAAGCACACTTTCACTAGTTTGTGTGATTTGTGAATCAACCATGTCCAACAGTGTGCATCACATGAGAAATCAAGCCATGAACATTTCCATTGTGCAATAAAACAATGTATTGTGGTGCAAATTGTGATGAAATTATATTTTAAACATTTTGGAAGAAAATGGTAGCCTATTCTATCTATCTATCTATCTATCTATCTATCTATCTATCT
>NW_015609735.1:0-656 GCF_001515605.1 Sinocyclocheilus anshuiensis | reverse complement strand
TGTGACACTGAAGACTGGAGTAATGATGATGAAAATCCAGCTTTGCATCATAGAAATATTCACATTTTCTTTTTTTTTTTAATTGTAATAATATTTCACAGTATTACAGTTTTTCACATTTTTAATTGTCTCAAATTATTTCACTGACACATTTGGGTCCCAATATACGTTATCTTACTTTTCTTCTTTTTTTTTACTTTTGTTTTTTCTACTTCTTACCTCACTGTTTGTGCTTTCATCTCCACCCCATGCGGCGTCTGATTTCATCAGCCAATCACATCCACTCTCACCATTCAGATGTACAGAGATCAACCAGCCCCATCCGCTCTCAGTGTCTAACTTTACAGGAATCAACTAATCACATTTGCTTTCCCAAGTACTCTGGCAAGAAAAGATATCAAACCAGTACATGATTAATATATCTAACCCAAACGTGACCACATATCTGTCTCTGAGAATCAACTGAGGTCAGCATCAATATGTGTCTTATGCGATTTGAAAACATCTTGATCAGATTACCGCAAATCAATAAGCCAAAATACATTTTAAATGCACCAAATCTGATTTGAAGCGTGTTTATGGGCCATAGAGGGCGGATCCGCCCGCTCTTTTGTAAGTCATTAATATGAAGTAATTGCATTGGTCGTTTGTCTCTC
>NW_015609734.1:0-656 GCF_001515605.1 Sinocyclocheilus anshuiensis | reverse complement strand
TTGCAAAGATGACCAAACTATAACAATTAGGAAACTGTTTTGTGTCGCAAAAACCTACTTTTGCAAACTCACAGGCTTTGTGGCAGTAGACAAAAGAAAATCTTTTATAACATCTTGAATATAAACGGCTTTCCACTCATTCTTTGTTCAGTTTTACTTTCTATAAGGCTCTCTACACTTAGTATTATACAGGCTCTATAAGGCTCTCTATATTATATATAAAGTACCTGAAAGTTTTAAAGTAGACACATTACAATCTGTACTTGCAGATAATATTAACGAAATAAAAAACTTCTTAAGTGTACTTAGAATGTTTCTTTAAAGTGTGGAAAATGACTTTCTTCACACACTAATAATATCAAATTACAAGTTTTATTTTGATGTACATTTTAGATTATTATGTTTTAATAAAAAATGTTTTTGTTCTTTAAAGAAGTACATTTATTGTGATGTGTTGGCTAACACACCAAATCACATTTCAAATACTTGATTCATAATTTAACTGTTGTCTGTTATTTGATAGTACATGTGAAGTTAATACATTTTAAACGTATGAAATTGCAACTTGTTTAACGACATTACAGTATATTTTAGTTCTCCATAAATGCTTGTCAGTGCATTCAGCAGTACACTTTAACCATATTTCAAAGACAATA
>NW_015609733.1:0-656 GCF_001515605.1 Sinocyclocheilus anshuiensis | reverse complement strand
GATCGGTCTGCACACGCAAACAAAGTATGGTCACCCTAGTCTATAGAAATTGTGTAAGTAACTAGTTAGTTTACCATGCTGATATTATGTCTACTATGTTGTAAACCACACCACAGGAAACTATACAAATTTGCATTGTACAATAGCGGAAAAAAAAACTTTCTAAAACCATTGCAGAAAAAGACAACAGCACGAAATTCCATATATAGTTTGAATTAATAAGCACCTATAAATCTGTGCAAACAGCACAACTTTAACCCTTTTCTTTTAATGTGTATATATAAGTATTTTGACACTTAAGTCATATTTAAAAATGTATAAATGTCATTGCATTAGATACATATCAAGATAACATATCAAGTTCAATATATAATGTATATAATAATAATATGTATCTGCTCCAATTCTGCACCAATTCACCTTTCTGAGCCAACAGTTATTTTTGTAAGTATGAAGTCAATATGAAAACCCAAGCTTCTTTTTATGAAACATGTTACTTATGCATGTATAGCCTATTTGATTTCATTATATAGCTTTTTTTTTTGTCTGTAATACTGTTTGATTTCTAATCTTATATTGTTTTTTATATCCTCCAGTTCAGTGAGTATGATTAACCTTACACTCTAAAAAATGCTGGGTTAAATACAACCCAGTGC
>NW_015609732.1:0-655 GCF_001515605.1 Sinocyclocheilus anshuiensis | reverse complement strand
ATGACAGAATTTAAATTTTTGGGTGAACTATCCCTTTAAGACATAACCACAGACAAATAGCAATAATATTGGCATAAATTCTGCTAAACTCAGTTGAAGAAACTGAGATTAAAAATGATTGGTACCGTTTGACTCGGTGACAATTACTGTGACGAAACGAATAGCTCCATTAGCATCACTGAACCAGCTGCAGTTGAACTTAAACAGGATGGTGAAATGGCTGATGACCGTGGACTGTTCACTGACCCGTACTGTCACCGGTGGGACAGGGGGCCCTGAAAAACAAATATGGACCTCTTGAGATGCTGTCGTAGCATTTTGGCAACTTAGGTATATCTAAATTATATATTAGAAGTATTCTTTATATAATTAGTTAGTTAAAAGCTGGAATACACTTCACAACTTCACAAAATATGGAACAGATTTTAAAACACTTGCCATAATACACCTGCTTACTTTGTAAATGGTTAAAGAGAAAAACTGGGCATCATACACTAAACGACTGAAGATCACACAGTACTAGACTTTTTAAAATTGTTCCAAAAGCAGCAAACTCACAAAGAAAAGTGTGCCTTGTTGCTAGGAAATGCATGACAAATGAAAACAATATGCATTCTAAAATTGGATCAAAATATCAAACATGATTGACAGCCTT
>NW_015609731.1:0-655 GCF_001515605.1 Sinocyclocheilus anshuiensis | reverse complement strand
TTTTCCACGACATTCTAATTTATTGAGATGCACCTGTATGTGATTATAAGTTCAATTTTGATGAATTGCAAGTCATTGGATGTCATAAGTCAATTTCAAATCAGTGTAAAGTTATCATTTGCAGCTCAGCTTTGTAAGTGCATTGGTATACAGAGGTGCTTGAAAGTTTGTGACCTCTTTAGAATTTTATATCTCTACATAAATATAATGCAAAACATCATCACCATCATCAGATTTTCACATATGTCCTGAAATTAGACAAAGCGAATCCAATCAAACAAATTAGCCAAAAATATATGCTTTGTTATTTATTAATTGAGAAAACTGATCCAGTGTTACGTATCAGAAAGTACTTGAATCTTTGATTTCATTATCTGCTATGACCTCCTTTTGCATCAATAACTAAAGATAAATGTTTCTTGTAACTGCAGATCAGTCCTGCACAGCGGCTTGTAGGAGTTTTAGCCCATTCCTCAGTAAAGAACCGCTTTGCAAAACAGGACCAGCAAAGCAGGTCCAAACCATGATACTACCGCCAGCATCTTTCACAGGTGGGATAAGGGTCTTATGCTGGAATGCAGTGTGTTGTTTTCTCCAGACATAATGCTTCTCTGTCTGACTGTAGATTTGTGGAGTCCAAACTCTTTAGAGATGG
>NW_015609730.1:0-655 GCF_001515605.1 Sinocyclocheilus anshuiensis | reverse complement strand
CCCCCTCCCCCCAAAGCTAGAGTCCCCCCAGTGAAATTTGGCCATTTCCAAAAAAATATATAAAAAATAAAATACTGCAAAAATAAATATTTGCAGTATTTTCAACTTCAACATATTACAACTCCCAGGTAACCACACGAATCGCTCACAGGTTCCAAAGCAATATGGGTGTAGATTAACTTTCATAAGCCACTCCACCAACATTGCTTTCCAATTTGAGCCGTTCTTCATTTCCTTTGCAGTTTCATGGAGGGCTCTGGAGTTATGATTGACAGATTTTGTTTCCTTTTGCACGCCGGCTCTTTGAGCAGTCACTTATTATAAATGAGTTAACAAAGGTCGGCCTGTGGGCATGAGTGCTTGCAGTGTTTGATGGAAGCCTTTCTGATTGAAAACAATAGTGTATTGTCTCACCAGCCCCAAAGTATCAGCTTTCCAGAGCCTTGAGGCGAATATTGTCAGCCATATAGTTCATTAACCACTTAGATCTTTAATTAAACCCCCCTGTCTAAAGTTAACTAATCAGAAAGATGCCAAGATTAGCAAAGCTGCCTGACCACAGAATTCCAAAAAAGGTCAGTGAAAGAGGGGAGTGAAATAGAGCAAGAGAAAATGAGAGGAGATGAATGCTCACCTCTGATTAGTCATCATGATC
>NW_015609729.1:0-655 GCF_001515605.1 Sinocyclocheilus anshuiensis | reverse complement strand
GTGTGTGTGTGTGTGTGTGTGTATGAGAGAGAGAGAGAGAGAGACTGTGTGTTTACATAACTATACTTTTTCTCCAAAAGTAAGTTAAATCTAACAAAACCAGGCAGTCATCAAAGGTCAAACTACAAAAAAAATATTTTTGAGAGAGAAGATTTTCAACAAACATTAAATAAAATGAACATAAATGAATATGACACACCGTAACAGACTCATGTGTATTTAGCAGTTTATCACACTAACGAGAGCATTAATAACAACGAATAGCAATCAAATCACTACAAATGACCCGAGAGCAGGATATTTCAACAGCTGCACTATAAATATCTCATATTAAACCTGTCTGTGACATCACCAGCCAATCAGAACAGCAGGTGTGATTGACACGCCCACTTCTCCAATAAACTTCCTCCAAAAGACTTAAAATCCAAAACTTGGCTGTGAATTCAGACACAAACAGTCTGACTGAAAAACCTCACAGATTAATGAAGGAGAAACACTGACTAATTTCTTAAAGAATACAGTGAAATATATTGTGTGTGTGACAACACACATTACCAGCAGAT
The DNA here is from genome assembly GCF_001515605.1 of Sinocyclocheilus anshuiensis. Taxonomy (NCBI): domain Eukaryota; kingdom Metazoa; phylum Chordata; class Actinopteri; order Cypriniformes; family Cyprinidae; genus Sinocyclocheilus; species Sinocyclocheilus anshuiensis. Next base: position 92 of record NW_015609729.1, on the reverse strand, counting down.
GTCACAACAAGCAGCCAATCACAGCGCGACACTGAGGGTCTGTTTACGGCACTTCAGACGATCTTCCTCAAATGTGGCCTGAGGCTTTAGGA
>NW_015609728.1:0-655 GCF_001515605.1 Sinocyclocheilus anshuiensis | reverse complement strand
TGACATGGGTACTACAACGTAAACATGGTTTATGACGACACTTCCGGTGTCCACGTAAAACAAAAGGCATAAAAACATAAAAAACGGTGTTTTTTGACATTTAAAAAATTGCCTGTAGTTTTCTGTAAGGTGTAGGTTTAGGCGTGTAGGGTTGGTGTAGGGCGATAGAAAATACAGTTTGTAGCCTACAGTATAAAAACCAGTACGCCTATGGAGAGTACCCGTAAACCACAAATGCAAGTATGTGTGTGTGTGTGTATAATACACAATCTGAAAATATGCCTAGGCTATATTTAGAATCTATATCTTTGCACGCCACTGCTAGTAAGTCATTTGTCTTAAGTGTCTTCAGATTCGCTTTCACAACGTCATTCTTTCGTCCCTACTGCTAGACTTCAAGTGAAATCGTGTTTACGTTTGGTATTTGGCGTGAAAAAACGGGGTCGTGTTCGTAAGATTGACAGTTTTTAAAATCGAACTGTGAAGAAAGCCTAAGTATGACAATGTTAGTTTTATTAATGCGTTTTGAGCACATCGCATAGGCTACTTTCGATTTCCTTGGATTTAGGGGAAACTGAAACCAACATAAACATCAGCGCAATGGACAATGGGTGAGTGGATTTATTTGACTCTCCAAAAACACGACAACTCTATA
>NW_015609727.1:0-655 GCF_001515605.1 Sinocyclocheilus anshuiensis | reverse complement strand
TTTGGTTTCCATCCCAGATCTGTCCACTAATATACACAACAGTAAGTACACTTGTCTTGATCTCATGACATGTGTATTTGCTGTCCAGTGTGTAGCAGTGCTGCTCAGGTACATGTTTATTGGAAAGCTCATATACTGTGGCCAAATAAGAGCTGTAGAGCAGGATGGATGAGGAGTTGTACTGTGTGAGTAAAGATGTGACTTGGGGCTGTGTGGTCAAGTGGTTAAAGGCTTGTAACCAAAATTCTGGCGGTCTGACACACACAGGGAAATATCTATGTCTATTTTAGTATGCATGGAACACATACTCCATTTGCAGAGAACAATTTGTGGATTATTGATTACTGAAATGCAACGCTATCACTATCTAACGTGATGAATAAGTAATATCGACCGCAAGGTTCAATAGCTCCCTTGGCTCATTATTTGATCGTTTCATTATTTAAAGGGATATTCCACCATTTATTTCATGACTTTAATTTTTGGGTGGAGTATCCCTTAATAAATTTTTTTATTTTTTATTAATTTAGTTCACCCAAAAATGAAAATACAGGTGTGGAACCTCATGAAAGTGAGTATATGATGATAGAATTTTATCCCTTTAGAAATGTTGCTTCTTTTTAAATTAATCTATTAAAGGCACAATATGTAAGAT
>NW_015609726.1:0-655 GCF_001515605.1 Sinocyclocheilus anshuiensis | reverse complement strand
GCAACAAAGATTGCTAAAGTCAACAGATTTTACTAACAGACCTACAAATCTCTGTGTAAAAATAATATAAGGATGCTGCCATCTTTCTGAAGTCATTTTAACCCCCTGTAATTTGTCTCTGAATCTCAGGTTAAAACTGCCATTTTCGACCCCCCTCAACAAGATAGTGGATTACTCAGTAAATATTCACCCATTGCCCTTTAATATTTTGGCTTTCATCACTATACATGGTTATTTTTCCTCAAATATCTTTTTTTTTTTAGCAAAATCCAAAATTTGGCTATTCTGGGGTGGGCACATAAATTCATAATAAATGCATACATTTTAAAGTTATTTCCCCCAAATCTATAAATTACTATGTAGAAGATAACTAAATGACAAGAAGTTTCAATTGAACAAAGCTAAATATACATATTACAGTTTGAATTTGGATGCCGGTGTGTTTTTAAGTGCACTTTTGCTTTTCCATTGACCTTTGGCAATAATTGCTCTTTTAAGACATGACATGAAGTAAAGTGGTGCTGAGAGAGCAGACACAGCCACTGCCTAGAGATCTGAGACATCTTTTAAGTATGAGAAGGATGGCAGTGTGCATTTTGAGTCAGTCAGCGCCTGCTCTAAGAGACATGTTGATGCAGCTGAAGGGAGTGGAAGG
>NW_015609725.1:0-655 GCF_001515605.1 Sinocyclocheilus anshuiensis | reverse complement strand
TTTTCCACGACATTCTAATTTATTGAGATGCACCTGTATTTAAAAATGTAGTTAATTCCAGTGATGGCAAAGCTGAATTTCAGCAGCCATTACTCCAGGCATCAGTCTCACATAATTCTTCAGAAATCATTCTTATATGCTGATTTACATTTGTTCTTATTTGAAATGTTGACAACAGTTCAGCTGCTTAATATTTTTGAAGATTTATTTTATTTTTTTAATTCTTTGGTGAATAGAAAGTTCAAAAGAACGGCATATATATTGTAACATTACACATGTCCTTACTGTCACTTTTGATCAATTTAATGTGTCCTCGCAGAATAAAGTATTAAATTATAAAAACGACAAACAAATAAACAGACAAAGAAGAACAACTACTGAACAGCAATGTACATTAGAGTAAACAATGACATTTCACTTTTCTTTTCTTTTTTTTTTTGGTGATTTTCTCTTAAGACAGGATTTAGAGTTGTAAATAAAGCTCGGTTTGCTTGTTCTTTTGACATTGCGTGATAGGATTTGTACGGTGGAATAGTCAGAAGATTCACTGTTGTCTCAAAGTTCTCAGAACAGGCTCAATAAACTAAAAGAACAGTCTGATCAGAACACAGACATGCGATGACCTAGTCCAAAGGGGTTTGATTTATAAATGCTG
>NW_015609724.1:0-655 GCF_001515605.1 Sinocyclocheilus anshuiensis | reverse complement strand
GAGAAAGGAAAACTTGAAATTGCATCATATGACCCCTTTAAATACTTTTATCAGAGAATGAACTGTGAATGATGTAGCTAAATTATAAAGTCTCAAATATAAAACTTTCGATTCCTCATGATATTGTGTATGTTTGGTTTCAGCTTTGAGTGGTTTTGCAGTTTCTGGTTTGTTCTGTTTGCTCAGAGATTGAGCTCTTGAGCTGAAGCAGTGGTTCTGAAGCTGTTTTCTGTCTTACTCTGATCCTCATCTGGTTTGTTTCTGTATCTCTGCCACAATTCCTCCCAGAATTCCTCTGAGATGGTGTGCAGGTGCAACCGGCGGCGTGTCTGACACGTTAAACACATCTGTTTCTCTCTGATGCTAAATCTGTCGCACATCTGTGTGTGTTGTGTTAGCGTGCAGGTGAGATCACTGCTAGACTGTGCTAATAAACAGACACGCTCATTCTTTCTGTTCCCTTCAGATGAAGACCTGCCTTCAACTTTACAACCTTTATAAAAACATATTGAACTAGATAAAAAAAAAAAAATCATGACAAACTTTAGACTGAGAAAGTGTAGCCTGAAAGTTTGCAGTTTGCAAAAGTTTAAAACAGTTTGAACTGATAGATGGATGGATGGGTGGGTGGATGGATGGATGGATGGATGGATGG
>NW_015609723.1:0-648 GCF_001515605.1 Sinocyclocheilus anshuiensis | reverse complement strand
ACACATTTCACCTTTACAAACAACATCTATTAAAAGAAAAAAAAAATGCAGACACACATAGACAGCATTTTAGTGCACCGTATTTGAAAGCTAGGTGTTTCCAGCGATGCCTAAGCATGTTTCCAGGCTCTACACTATTACAATCTCTACCTAAAGGACCAGAATATCCATTTACAAGTCCTGAACGGCCATCAATTAAACATGGAAATACACCTGCAGGCCTCCGAAGCTTCAAATGAGTCCAGAATGATGCCAGAAATCTATGCATTTTGCTGTTGTCTTGGCTTTCCTAATAAAAATCCCATTCAGTCACATCAATTATGAAGACAGACATTTATTAATGAAAGCTTCAGATAAATATTTCAATGGGGAATCTCATTTTAAATGTCGTGTGCTCGATCACAAGGGAAAGGAGCCGGCAGCGCTTTGTGTTAATGATTTACAGACATGCTCTCTTCGACTCTTGTGTTATATTCAATCTGAGCGCTGAATGTCATGCTAGTGTGCATTAAGGTATCATGACCTTTAACGGATCTAAAACGGGAGGGCTTGTTCGCTTGTACCATGATTTACTCCAACATAATAGGATATTTGAGGACATACCATATATATATATATATATATATATATATATATATATGTGTGACG
>NW_015609722.1:0-655 GCF_001515605.1 Sinocyclocheilus anshuiensis | reverse complement strand
TGCAGCCTCAACAGCACCTGCTTCAATTATCACTACAATGTCTCCGGTGGGTCTCTCTCATTCTGCTTGACACAACACTAAATATAAAATGAGCATCTAATGACTGTTGCATGACTCACTTCAACAGCACATTTAGGCATCTCATTCTAAAGCAGTGGTTCTTCTCAACCTTTTTGATTTGAAGGCACCCAGGTATTTCTGCTTTATCTATGATAAATCTGCTTGTTTTCAGAGTTGTTGTTGTTGTTTTTTTACGGCAACTTGTTGATTAAGTTGATTAAGCTAATTCAATAACTTACATGAACAGTACTTTTACAGCATCTATTTATCTTGATTAATGTTAATTTCTACATATGCTAATACATTTTAACATTTTAAAGGGACGCTCCATCCAAAATTCTCTTATCATTAATTCACCCTTATGCCATTCTAGAGGTATATGACTTATTTTCTTCAGATGAACACAAATATAAAAAAAAAATAATAATCCATCTCTATGGGTCCATAAAATGCAAGTTAACAGGACTTTTACAGTTCATGCGTCAGAAACTACACAAAGCAAACATAACGGCAACTCATGCATAACTCCAGTTGTTAAATCAGTGTCTTCTAAAGTAAAATGATAGGTGTGTGTGTGTGTGTCTGTGTGTGTGTG
>NW_015609721.1:0-655 GCF_001515605.1 Sinocyclocheilus anshuiensis | reverse complement strand
AAACCTGACAGTGGACACAAATCTGGATTGCATGAAGAGGACTGTCAAAGAGCACTGAGATCAAATATATATATATTTTTATTATACCTTTTTTCACTCTGTTGCGGTCATCCCTCAAGCAAAAATCATGAATTCAGGAGTATCGTTACCACAGCTCCATGAACATTTCCTCCATTGTAAAACTCCTCCTAGCAGGAATGATGCCATTGCCTCTCTTTCATTTCAGCTTGTTTGAAAACATGTATGAAGGTGCTTCTGTGCTCCTATTGGCCAGTGTTACAGATGTGACTGAATTCCAAAAAACATGCTAGTCTTTCTGTGGAGACGTCGTGAAGTGTCCCAGATGTGGCATCGGTTGTCGTCCACTATGGCACATTACACGAGATGAAATGATTTAATCTTGCATCCTGGTGCCCATTGTCATTTACGAATCCCCACAACACCCTACGTCAATCAGATTGTGACTAAATCAGGCTAAAATCATGTAGTCTGAACCGGCTTAATTCTACAACCACCAAACTCAGACCAGATCTTCAGAATGTTGATAAAGTCTCAGAAGAATAATGAGAATAAGTTTAAATAGCATTTCAGTAGGTTGGCTTTCTCAAGCCAACTTAAAGGGGTCATATGACGTTGCTAAAAAGAACATTATTTT
>NW_015609720.1:0-655 GCF_001515605.1 Sinocyclocheilus anshuiensis | reverse complement strand
CCCAACGATATTGTTCTCCATGTCGTTATCGTTATAGTTTATCATATTAACGAGAACAATATTTTTTTTATAGTTATCGTTCTTGGTGTGAATGGCCCTTAATATATGTATTCTTTAGTTATTTAGCTGTATTTTCTGACGTTTTCAAAGTTCAAGGACAATGGTTAATGTTGTTCCCCAGGTTTTATGAAACTTAGTTAAGAATTTGTTAAAGTTTCATTTCAAGTTTTTTGACATTTATGGTTAATTAATATATATTTTTTGTCATTTAAGGTTGCCGGAAATGTAGTAGGCAAAAAGTTTTCAAATATGACTCCATAACAGGAAGAAGGATATATGAGGTAAGAAATATATTTTTCATTAGGCTGTCTGATCATCTGTCCATTGTCTGTGGCTCATCTGGCATTTCACATATCACAAAATACTGACCATTTAAGCAAGTGGTAATTTGAGTCCATTTAAGTTCAACTGAAGGCCAAGTGGCCTTGCCCCAAAAATTATGAAATTCAAAACCTGATTATATGTTTGTGTCTTTCTGTAGGGGCAAGCAGAAGTAAGGGTGAAATGGTTACCTTGCTCTGCATGGTAAGTACTGCTTTATATTGGTTTATATTGCCTTCATACATGTCCTTTCTGTTTCCACTTTTAACCATCT
>NW_015609719.1:0-655 GCF_001515605.1 Sinocyclocheilus anshuiensis | reverse complement strand
GAGCACTGTTCACAGCAGGCCATTTGAAGTCCAACAGTGATTGTGTTGAAGTTTGTTCAAGGTGGTGGAGCACAAGCAGTTCTTTGATTCCTGTAGTGGTGTTTTCAGTGAGAACAAATATATGTACAGTGCTAACTGTTAGCATGCTAAAGTAGTACCAAAGACTTCAGATATACAAAGGCGGTGCACTCATATTACTATGAATGGGAGAAAACGCAACTTGCATTATTATGGTGGATTAAGTCCCGCCTTCTAAATAAGAGAGCCAGTTAAAGTCATCACATCACTGCAGCTGCCATTAGAAACTCTGTTTGCCATAGAAACAGTCATTGTCCTGAGACCCGTGCTTAGGACTGATGGCATGTGCGCATTGGATAGGCCAGCCTGAAATATAAGCTTTTTCTAATGTTATTTGAACATAAAAAAAAACTTTTATTTCCCCATTCAAGGAGATACGACTTGGCCTTGGACGCCCGAAATAGCTGGAGGCGTTGCAAATATCGCTGCTGAGTGAACAGACTTTCCTTGAAAGGGACTTTGTTACTGCACACTTTCTACATGCTAAAACTCAAATATTTAAAAATTGTGTCTCTATTTGAATGTACCAGTTCTGAAAATATTAACTAGTCAACCTCATAAGTAGTTATTAGATGTG
>NW_015609718.1:0-655 GCF_001515605.1 Sinocyclocheilus anshuiensis | reverse complement strand
AAAATTCAGCTTTGCCATCACAGGAATAAATTACATTTTATAATAAATTCAAATAGAAAGCTTTTAAATGTCAATAATATTTCACATTATTACTGTTTTCACTGTATTTTGATTAAAAAAAGTGCAGCCTTGCTGAGCATAATAAACTAAAAATAGTGTGTGTGTGTATATATATATACATACATTTTAGGCCACACATTTTTACCTTCTGTGTGTACATGCTTGCAAGTTTGCAAGTTTACACTTGAATTATTTGAATCCCGGTTCGATTGTCTCTCGATGTTGCAGGACATTATCCGCCGCCTCTCGGCAGCTCTAGATCCCTCAGGTATGGTCGGGCATCCAGGCCTCTCTTTTTCTCTTTATTTCTCTGATTCATCTATCTTAGAGCTACAAAAGGCTCATAACAAATGAACCCGCAGTTACAGGCCTTTCATGAGGCCAAGCGTCAGTGTATGTCAGACCGACGGTGGTTTCGCTCTCCACGGAGGTCCGGGACGCTCTGTGTTGTGGTCCTCACCCCCAGATAGACCCATTCAGCTGCGGGACCTAATGAACACTCCTGGCCTCATTCACTCCCACAATGGGCTTCTCCACTGCCATTGAGTGCGAGCACAATAGGGAACATCGCTCCAATTAAACCCCAGGGGACAAT
>NW_015609717.1:0-655 GCF_001515605.1 Sinocyclocheilus anshuiensis | reverse complement strand
GTCAAAGATGATAGGCCATGACAAACGGGTCAATGTGAGGTCTGTGAGTTTAGACAAAGTACACTCATGTCCTTATGAGCAAGCACTTCTGAGGGATGATGAGGCTCCAGGCGGGGTGCCACATCAATCAGCAAAGCCAACTGAGGAACACAAAAGAAGATATTTTGAAGAACATTTAATCTGTTTTTCCCCATTTAATGAAAGTGGAGGACAACGCTCGTTGCATGGATAAAAAAAAAAAACACTAAGACATTTTTCAAAATATCTTCTTTCGTGTTGCACAGGAGAAAGAAAGTACAGATTTGGAATGACATAAGCATGAGTAAATGATGACATAATATTAATTTTCACATGCTATCCCTTTACTGACCAAATAAAAAGGATTTCAATCACATCGGTTACATTTATTTTGCCAGAAAAATCATTGAGAATATAATTTGGTGCCCAACAACAACTCTTCCTGATTAAAGAAACAGACAGCCCTGAAACAGAGACAGTTCTTGGCTTTAATGTCACTCGTCATCTAGATGAGACATTTATGAAATGGTGCCCTGAAGGCTTCATATGACTAGCCCTGGTCTCCATGTTCATGCTTTCCCCTGTCATTAAAATCAGTGTGTGACATCTTGGTTGGAAGATCTGATCACAGATGGCT